>NW_009594036.1:25162-29959 GCF_000690535.1 Cariama cristata | reverse complement strand
CCTGCACCGTGAGCTGCAGGGTTTTGGGGCATCGGTGGGGGATCGCAGTGGGCAGCTTGGGACCTGTTTCACCTTTCTCCCCACCTCCTGCACCTTCGCCTGGGGCTGCTGCCGGCTCCGGGGACATCTCACACCCCGCCAGGGAGCATGAAAAGCCACCCAACTGCTCGGTGAGAGAGGGAAAAGCCTCTGGCTCAGCCCGTGCACCGCAGCCGGCTCACAGGAGGGACCAGCCTCCTTCCTCGCCGAGCCCCACGGCTTCTCCCTGGGGAGGCTGCAAGCCCCAGCCTGCAATGTCCCACGCAAAAACCAATGAGCCAAGAGCTTAACGGCGCTGAGACAAATCCCAGCAGCTAAAAAAGTTGGAGGCATCTCAGTCTGACCCAGAGAGGATCTCGCCAAAGGGCTGGGACTGCAGAAAGGTCCCGTACCCAACCGTTCCCATTCCCCATCCGCAGTTTTCACAGCTCCCCGGGGATGCACGGCTACAAATGGACCCGCCGCCAGCCCACCACGAGGGCTGCAGGTGCTGGAGATGCTTGGTACATCCCTGCATCCCCCAAGGACACACGGGCGATGCCAGTCTTTGCCGCTTCCCGCTTTGGCCACTGGTACCCCCGGTGCCAGAGGAGGTTACCCGTGGGAGCTGGCTGACGGTGCCAGGAGCAGGGACGGCGTGGGACTCACCTGCTCCGAGCACATGGAGTTCATCCCGGGCATCTGCAGTGAGTTCATCTGCATCTGTCCGGCCATGGGGTTCATGTTCTGGACGTTGGTGTTTCCTCCCGCCATGGAGACGGTGATGCTCATGTTGTTGTACATGCCCTGCTGAGCAGGCGCCGGCTGGCTCTGCCCTGTTTGGCTGAAGACACTGAGAGAGAAAAAAAGTGTTACCTGGGTGTATGCGGTGGTGGGAGGCACCTCGAGGTGTGTGCCGAGCCCCTGGGGCGGCCCAAGCCGCGACCCTGCCTCTTGGTGAACGCCGAGACCGCCTGCAGCAGAGAGCCAGCGGAGCGGGTGGGAGCCCTGCCGGTCCCTGGGGACAGCGGGAGGGACTGGGAGGCATCAGGGGTGCTGCCTGCAGCAAGGCTTAACCAGCACGGGGGCCGGGAGGAAGGGAGGTGGCCGTTGCGGAGACATCCACCCTCCACTCCTGCTGTAGCAGGAGGCTCCTCAGTGATGGGGTAGAGCTGGAGAAACACCAGTGCCAAGAGAGGGTTTTGGGCTGGATTAAAGCTCAGGCAGATGCAAAGCCCTGCTCTGTGCAACACCGAGTCGCTTCTGCCCCAGGCAGGAGGACGGCTCTCCATCGCAAGGCAAGGGGAAGCATCCCATCTCCAACAGAGCTTCCAGCCCAGCCCAGCCAGCCCAGTAACCTCCTGCTCCGTGCTGCCTGACCGGGACAGGGTAGCAGAGCTACCTGGACAGACCCAAGACACAAACCAAGGCATCCCCCAGGTGAGCTTCTGGGGTTCTTTTTCCCTGTTTCTGGAGATCTGAAGCTCAAACCTGACTCATGCAAAAAAGCAACAAGTCTGGTGACTCTTCCCATTTGCTTCCGTAAGTCAGGGCTGGACACATCTTAAGAGGGTCATGCAGTGACCTGGGACTGCTGGTCTTGACTCAATTTATTGTCACGTTTCCCAAGGCCACTTTTACGAGACATATTTAAGCCATTTGTTTAATTAAAAGCCAAAGACCTGCTTCATGTCTTCCTCAACACATGTGCTCCTTCATTTAAATGCTGAGGGCTCCTGGGTGCCTCCAAGCAGAGGTGAAGACGAGGACATGGGTTGATGGTGACATCTGGAGGACGTCATGGTAGGAGACCATGGCCTGAGCTCAGCCAGATGTGTCACCGACAGGCACCACTGCCCCGCCAACACCCTACCAGGGGACCATCACCTTGGCGTCACCTTGCCACCTTCTCTGCGAGTGTGTGTGTCACCCGTGTGCTCCAGGTGATCCCCACCATGATCTTACTTGCTATTCCCCATGGCTCCTTGCTGCCAGGTCTTCATGTCAGGCGACTGGTAGCCCGGTGTCGGTGGAGCCGGCTGCAGCATGGGGCTTTGCGAAGGCGGGAGCTGGGGTGACATCAAGGGGCTGCTGGGGCTGAGCGACGGAGCAAAGGCGGGTTCGCTTTGCTGACCCATGCCTGGGGAAGGACAGAGGGTGTCAGCGGTGCCCACACCCCTGCCAGCAGCCCCAATTCCCTCCTCCTCCCTTGCAACTGCTGGCATCAAACCAGAAGCGTCAGCCGTGACTTTCGGTCTCGGGGTCTCTGGTTTTCATTTCGAGCAGCTGTATTGCTCAAATGCAAATATTTCAGGGATGAAAGAGCAGGGAAACTCCCCCTCAAGTGGTTTCCATCAGCAGGTGTTCCTCTTTAGCATCACACCTGGCTGGAAAATAGCCAGGGTAATGAAGAGATGATGCCAAAGGAGGTTCCTGCGGGGCTATCGCAGCCACAGAGCAGTTTTCTCTACTCCTCAGCGATGCCCACCTTGCTGAGACCCTGCACTGATGCTTGAACGTCAAAACCTTCAGGCCGGTGCCCGTCTGCGTGGAACTCTGCCCCGGCTCCCCCATCTCACAGGAGCTTGGTGCCCACACAAGAGGTGTAAGCTGCCTGCAGCTCCTCTCGGCCATCTCAGCAAGGCTTCGGCCTTTTTCAGACCATGTGTAATTAAGGGAACGCAATTTAGAGGACTGCCTTGCAATTCCATTTTCAAGAAAAGAGTTAAGGAAATTATTTTCAAGGAAAGAGTTAAAGTTGCCCAAATGATGGCTCTTCTTTTGGGAGATTCAACCACAAAAGGTCCCGTTGGGAGATGGAGACCAGAGACCAGACCAGTATGCAGGTTGGGTGAGACAGCCGGGGATGAAGCCCGGGGTGACGGGCGAGCAGGGCTGGGCTGCAGCCTCCTCGGGGGTCTCAGCTCTGCCCCCCACCCCTCCCTCCCCACCGCCGGACGGCTTTTCCAGTGCAACCAACTGCTCGACGTACCTGAGCCCGAATACTGAAAGATGTTCTGCTGCATCTGGGGGGTCATCCCGGCGCCGAACTGCCCCCCGACGCTGCCCATCATCCCCCTGTTCACCATGCTGCTGCGGTTAGCCAGCGCGGCCTCGGGGTTGGATGCCAACGGCGAGAAGGGGCTGGTGGAGGTGGGAGGGTTTCCCGGGGTCGTACCGTAGTTTGGGGGGTAAGGGAACTGCTGTGGGGGTGCTTGGGGCAAGCGAGCGGCTCCGATCTGTACTGGGAGCCCGGCGGAGGGAGGGAGGTTGTTTCCGAAGCTTTGCTGTCTCATCAGGATGGCTCGCTGCTGCATGAGCTGCCGCTGCCGGTGCTGTTGGGTGGACCTGCCGCTGCCGGTGCTGTTGGCTGTAGAGCTCGCGCTGGCGCTGGGCCAGCATCTGGGCGTTGAGGGGAGGCTGTGGGGAAGGAGGGGGATGCCCCAATTATCATCGTTACCCTCCGGTTCTGGCAAACAGCTCGCAGCCCCTCTGGCACAAAAGCCACGGGTGCTCCCCTTCCCCAGCTCGGCGTGCCTGTCCTCGGTTTGCAAGGAAAGCTGGAACCCCCCCAAAATGCTGTAAACTGGCCGTTTGCGCCGCTGCAGGGCAGAGCAGGTTGGAGATATTAAAGATCAGGCTCTGCACGTGCCGGATGGCGAAGCTCCAGGAGCCGGAGCATCCACCAAGCCGGGAAAACAGGCGCAGTCACCTGGCCGCCACCAACCACCCCTCTCCTCCGCGGGACCCACTTCTTGTGCCCGCACCGGGATGCTCCCACGCACCACAGCCCAGGATGCCTGACTTCAACTCTTTTGGTTGTGAGATGTTAAAAACCAAAACCCATCCCACGAGCTTTTCCATCACCACGGGCTCATTCCCCATATGGCCAAGCCAGATGTGTTGGAATTAATCACCTTAAAAAGCCTGACAAAGCCATCAGCGGCTGAAATCCGAGCTACAGCAGGAACCATTTGGTCCCCTTCCCTATCACTAACGCTCCCCATGGCACATTAGGGATGTCACGTCGCTTCCCGAAAAGGCAAAGGCTTCTCCGAGAAGTGGAATAAAGTCACCAGAACTCGGCTATGCTTTCCAACTTCTCCTCATACCCAGCAGATGTTTTATCCACTTTATTAGAAGCCAAACAAGAACTTCAGGGCCTGGGGATTTGCAGGATCATTAAGAAGATTCACTAGAGATTCTGGTATTTAAAGGATGGCATATATTTCCTAAAGATCCTTCTCAATTAAATGCGTTAGCGCTTTCTTCTCTAAGCAATAACGAAGTATTTATACCTTAAGCAGGTGGAGGAGCTGGAATAAGAGTGAAGCAAAAAAAACCCAACCCCACAGCAGCTCATCTTGCAGCCATCTCTCCACACGCAGGAGAATTTTTTTCTCCCGTTAATGACAGAGAGGAGCGAGTTAGCCAGGCTGTGCTAACAGGGAGGGCACGCGGATTAACTCCCAGTTTTTCCCAGCTGGAGAACCGTGCCGCATCCCCCTTACCTGCGGCGTGATCTGCTGCTGCATCCCCGCCCGCATGTTGATGCCCACCGGGGAATTGGCTGCAAACTGGTTGAGGATTGCCTGCCGGTTTTGATGGATCAGCTGGAGGGGAGAAAAAAAAACCCAGGGAGACCTTCAAAACTGTAATGCAGGAGCTTCCCACCTGCCCCGACCCCTTCTGATTGGGATGTGTGGGCTGCAGGCAGGACCAAGGGTCCCTCCATCCCCCTGGGATGCGGAGGGGGAAGAATTACCTGCTGCTGCCCCT
>NW_009594036.1:14393-25149 GCF_000690535.1 Cariama cristata | reverse complement strand
TGAAGTCGCAGCTGGTTGGGGGCCGTCGGGGGTCTGTTGAGCGTCTGCCGGGGTTGCATGGCCATGTTGGTGGGGAAGGCGCCGCGGGGCGGCGGTACCTGCACCGGCATGGTATGGGTCCGAAGGATGGCTTCTGCCTGACCATGCCGGGGAAGGCGCCGGGGAGGTTGGTGGTGGGAGAGGCGGAGGAGTAAGGCTGGGGGTACATGCCGGGTTTCTGCTCCATCATGAGCGGTGGGGTGGCTTGTTGGGGCTGGAACCGCTCCGTCAGGGCCTCCAGCCCACCGCCCTGGCGAAGGCAAAGGGGGAGGAAAATATCACTTTGGAGCTCCACCGGCATCCGACCTCTCCCGGGAGAGCTCAGAGGGGATGGGGGACGTGTCCGGCACGGGGCAGCTCGCTTGTAAGGATGCTGCTGCCTGTGACCCTCAACCCCCGGGCCAGGCTCCAGCCGTGTGAGCACAAGTGCTGCATTGAGGAGAGCATTAAATGTCTGCTCCCCGGGGCTTAGCAAACCTCAGAGGGATGGAAATTATTTCTTTTGGCTTGCTTGGGAGCAAAGACCACGGCTAGGCATTTCGGGTGGGCTCAGGGCTCATCTCCCTGGGCTGGTGGGGGATTGCAGCATCGGAGGAAGGCTCAGCTGGAGGAAGAAGATACGGTGTTTTGGGTCCCCATCTGCCCCAAGAACACCTCGGACACACGGCATCTCCAAGGAGCTGAGCCATGGACCACTGGGACTGGGAGAGCTCATGGGGAGGCACAACTCTGCTGCTGTGCTGCTCATGGACAGCCCACACTAGGAGCCCCTGGGAGACAGGACCTTTTGGTCTGTAGTACCGCCGTTCTTACACAAATGAGCCATATTACAGCTGGGGGATCATTTCCACACCAGCAAATCATGATAAGAAGATATTCTGTGCTGCTTCTCTGCTTAGGCAGAGAAATTTGGTGTCTGAGCTATGAACCCACAGAGAAGTAACACCTTGGAGCCAGAATCCTTAATCTGAGTCCCATGGATTAAGAGGAAGCTGCGTTAAGAGAAAAAACACACACAACCCTCTCCCCCTGCCAAATCCCACTGCCTTTGGGATTTGCTTAGATGGTATCCATCAAAGGACTGAGGCTTGAAGGCAGGGATGAGGATATGGGAATGGTGGTTGGGGAAAAATATATTGCTTAGCATCAGTTAAGATGGTGGCAGGGACCATCTTAAGCAAATAAATTGCTTAAGATAAATTAAGATCGAGCTTAGGTGGTTCAAAGACTGGAGACTAGGACATAAACCAGCCGCCTGAGATGGCCAGAAACCACAGACCTGCTGAAATGAGGCTCTTTTCTCTCCCCAAACTACCCAGGTTCCAGCTGCCTCCTGATTAAACTGGGTGCAGATATCTCCAGCGCTCCATCCCACCATGGCTGTGGTAGCACACACAAGACGGTGGGGTTGGTGAAGTCAGGGGATGCAAACCCCTACCTGCCAAGAACACATCCTGGAGGGGAACCATCAACACGTTTTCTTCCCAAAGATGCCTTTATGCTGACGTGTTGTTTCTCTAAAGATGTATTTCAAGCAAATATTTCATGGAACTATTCAAAATATTTCTGAGGTTCAGCTGAAGCCGTGGAAAAAGCCCAAGATTCCCATTAATGAAATGATCCCTGGATGGGAGCAAAGCTGGGTCGAGGCCCAAACATGAGATAATCCCCCCGAGCCAGGTGCTCCTCGGCAAGGGAAGCGCCGGATCAGTGTGGGGATGCTTGGCAGCACCAGGTGCCATCCGAGGGCATCTCAATCCAGCGGTCCAATGCTGCTGGAGCCTGTCCGGTGCAGGAAAGGGTTACTGGGGAGCTGAGCCAGCTGAGTCTGCAAAACCCTTGTGAAAACACTGAGCCGTTGCAGCTGCATCTTTGGCAAGAGCATCTCTGATCCTTTGTACCAGAGAGGCTGAACTCCCTACCCCTAACTTTCAAAAAAAGAAAAGGCAGGTGGTGATTTTGGAAGCGTGGCCTTGAGAAAAGGGAGGTGGCAAATACCTGACTCAGGAATCAATTCACTGACAGGGCCCCCAGATTGCTGACGAAAAGATAAACCCTCCCAGCAGCGCAGCACAGGGCAGCCCAAGGAGGCTGCAGACGGAGATGTGCCACCTCCGGGCTTAAATGATACAGGATCGGGCCCAGAGCAGCCAGAGGGATTTGCTCCGAGAAGCTTCTTTCTTAGGACATCCCAGTTATTAACAGGCTTTCCATTCTGTTCCTTGTTTTGGAAAAAGCATGCTTGTGAGTGCTATGGGGCACTGAAAAAGAAACGACTTGAAGATAAATCCCAAGCGATCCATCTCATTTTCCACGTCCCTCGCTAGCTCCCCTGCAGCCCTGCCCGGTTATTTATGAAACCCTGGACCCTTCAGAGGCATCTGTCCCCACGGAGATCTGCAAACAGGGAGTCTCCACCGGAGCTCAGCTGCAGAAACCAGGGCCCCAGTGCTATCCGAGAAAGGCAGCACCACTAAAAGCAAACCTCTTTTTTTTTTTTCACCCTGTGGTTCAACCCAAGACAGAAGGGCAGCTGCACTGTAAGCCAATCTTGATAGTAAGGGCTGCATGGTTTCATACCAGCGAGGCCATTAGATATATTATTAGGCAGCACAACCCAGGCTCAGGAATCCCAGGCTGTGGGATTCCAGCTGGAAGGCTCCTCCGTGCTCTAATCCCCCCGGTAAGGTGGGGAAGCGGGACAGCCTGCCAGCTCTCCCCGTTACATGAGCTGCCCGGGGCCGAAACCGCTCGGCCACTTCTTTGCCAGGCTGCCGGTTCTCATGGGGGATCGTGTTTGAAAAGTGGAGAAGTGAGATATTGTATTTCATGGGGCTGTTTTCCAGCATTTCTGGGGGGGGGGCAGGGGGAGAGAACGGTGTGGTGTTAAGTATCGTCTCTGAATCTGATGCGCTTGTGTGTTCTCACTCACATCTGGCCTCCCGTTACCAGATGTTGGAAATCCTCCTCCATGCTCACATCAAGCCTCAGCATCTGGCCCCGTATGTGACCTCCAATAAGTCCCACGAGTGGTTCTCTCTTTACCTGGACCAGTTTGTCGATCCCCAGAGCTCGATCCAGCTCTGCCAGTTCTGTCTCATCTTTGCCACTAAGGAAGGAGACGAGCTGCTCGAGCAGGGCTTTCTCGTCGTTCCGACCCTCCGGCGTGGTGGGAGGACACAGGAGCTCGTCCAGCTGCGAGGTGATGCACTGGCTGCAGAGAGAAGAAGTCAAGAGGAGGCACGTTAAGGCTGATGAAGCGGGGAGGAGGCTGAGCTGGGAGATGCTCGAGCGACACAGCTCCTGCAGCCGCGGGGACTCACTCCCACCCCGCTGCATCGCACAAACCCCACGGGGTGCAGCCCCGTCCTCCGGCTCCGACACCAGCTGAGCCCGCTCAAGCTCAAGCCCTGTGCCGAAACCTGCTTGTAAGGATGAACCTCTCCACGAAATGAAGCCCGGACAGAGCTTTGGCGAGGTTTGGGAAGAAAACATCGGTGCTTTTGCAGGCTTTGCTCCTGCAGGCGTTTTGGGCAGGACAGCGGGAGCAGAGCAAAACTTCTGCTGGCACGAAAGCGGGGAGGCTTGGATGGAGCTGGAGCAGCTGGAAGCAAAGCAGCTGAAGGCAAAGGGGAACCTTTGAGCTGCAAAAATAAGATTTCAGCAAAGCGCTCTCAATATTCTTTGGGAATAAGATTAATATGTAATGAGAGACATTCCAATGACGTGACTAATTGGAGTCAATCGGATTTGCCGGGTCTGACATGATGAAGAGAGCCGTGGCACATCACGCTCACAGAGAGGCACGAAGGCGAGGGCTCAAACACGCCAGCAGTTCCCAAGCAGCAGACATGTTTATCCTTTTAGCTCCAGATGAGGACCAGATGTACAGTAAGGAACTGAAGCCAATCTGACTGAGACCTCTGCAGCCAACACACGCAGCCTAATCCAGGGAAAAGAAATACTCAGCGTTGGGATTTCTTAAGTTGCAGAGTGGGAGCAGAGAGGGAAGCGGGGAGACAGAGGTGAAAAGCAGGGCTAGTTTCACTCTGTAGCCAAGATCCCTGCTACTTGCTGCTTTTATCAAACCCAGTTTTTCACTGCCAAGGCCAAAGGACAAAGTTTGCTGCACAGACATCCTTCTTGCAGAGGAAAAGGAGAACAGGCTGCTTCTCCACATTAACAGGCAGCTAGAGGAGAAATTCAGGCTGAGACCATCTCTTCAGCCCATGCCGGACCTCTGCCTGGATGGCAAAAGTTGGTTTATAAAGAGATCGTGGGGATAATACAACCTTTATGTAAATAAACCTCCAGCACATCCTGCTTTGCAGCCCAGTCCAGTTTGCAGAGCCTTCCCCACTCCTCCTCTCCTCCAGCACCATCCCACAGCAGGCTTCAGATAAGTCTCTGGGGAGGTGACGGGGGAAAAGAGGAGATCCTGGACCCCATGCATCATCTCCCCAGTCATACTGGTTTCGTGTTGCAAAGGTTTTCTATCCACCACAACCCTCTGGGCTTTTTTTAAGGTGAGAACTCTCATTCTGCATGCAGCTACTTGCGGAGATGGTGTCAAATGCTGCTTGAGGTCCTGTAAAACATCTCCCTGGCATGGCCTTCAAGCGCTGCTCCGAAAGGCTGCAGGTCTTCGGCCCTGCACAGATGTCCTAGAAACCTCAGGCATCTCAGATGGCACTGGGTGCCAGCGCTGAGGCAATCGAGTCGGGCCCTGGGCGGCACATTTAACCTTGGGGGATTAGAGAAACGTGTGCGAGAACAGCGACCTGGCCGTGGTTCAAGGAGCCTTGGACCTGGCCCAAGGTGTCCCTCCGCTGCAGAAGACACAAGAGCACTCATGCATGGGACACGAGAGAGGGGGTGTTGTAGTCGTCTCACTTTATCAAAAGGCAAAAGCATGGGAGGATTTGGGGACAGGGAGACTTTAAAAAGGAAGCTCCTGTTCCCCAGGACACCCAGTGCTGGGAGATCTGGGCACCACCGGCTCCTTCAACAAGGCCAGGACCTCAGACCACCTCCAGCTAATGTGAACCTCCCAGCCAGGAAACCTTTACAACCCTCAAAGCAAGAGCTCTGCTGGTTTGATGTTAGCTACATTACATTTCTCAGTCCTGTAATATCTGCAGTCCAAAGACTCTGTCTGCTTGCTCCAACTGCGATGTCTGTTGGGTGGACAGGCAGCTGCTTGGACCGTGGGCATCTCCCAGGACGAGCGTGTCCTCCCCAGCTGCAGCACATCTGCAGGTCTTGAGGACCAAAGTCCAGAGGCTTTTCCCCAGCAGAATCTCTTCTCTCGGCTGCAGTGGAAGTGGGGTTTTGTAGTTGATCGCCATCCTGCTAGATGGAAGCGTTTAGACCCCACCAAGATGCTGCCAAGGCAGTTCTCACCCATGATGCTCCATCAGACCTATGGTCACTGAAGATACGAGAGGGAACTGAGCTGGGAACCAACTTCTTCCAGTGTTGTCTCTGCCCACCTCCTCCGGCAGGAGCCATCTATGCCCAGAGAACCTCATCCAGGAGGAACGGAGGCTCACCAGGATGAGCAGCCCTCTGCCTCTCATCCTGCTGTCATCTCGTGGCGCTGGCCCATGTGTTGGCTCTGCTCATGGCTTCACTGTGTGGGGAATCCAACCTTGCTGTAGGGAGCTGACGGAGCCATGGGAAATCCCACCACGCAGCATGGTTGTCCTTGCTTTCTTCCCCCTCAATGCCAAGAAAATCAAGTATTACCTTGTAAAACCCTAACCGGGCTGCAATTTTCAAGTGTGGTTGAAACCACCGCTCTCCAAAGGCAGGGACTGTGTGAGATTTGTTACCTTCACGTCTCACCAGGCTTCAAGTGGATGCTGCCGCTCCACCAGTCCAACCTTGTCTCCTGGCACAGGGCTCACCCAAGGTGTTTTTCCCACCCGAGGACTCACAGGACGCTGGTGCCAAATGCTTCCCTCCTGATACCTGCGCAGGTCCCAAGCCTTCCATGCCAACTGGGTCTGCACTCGATAATCCTGCTGCAAAGGGTGAGCCAGAAGAAAATCCAGCTCTCTTCCTTCCAGCTGCGCTGGCCGGGGAGACAAAAATGTCTGCAGCCAGCCAGCCTGACTCAGTGCTTGGAGCACAAGGCTGCTGAGTAAGGTAAGGTCATTTTTACCCCATAAGCAGCATTTTAAGAAATATTTGTAGTTTAAAACACAGATTGATTTTTCTAGCAGCTCTGCCCTTTGCCAGGTGTGCCCCATGGATCTTATCCCAACAAAATAATGACACCAGCAAGGCTTAAAAGGAAAGTTACTTCCTTGCAGCAAGGGCTCAGGCTGATGTAAATGCTCAATTAAACGAGGATTTGTTTTATCTCCCAGCTCTTTCAAGCAACAAGAGGTTAAGTCTTTCCAGCAGAAGTCCAAGATCCAGTTGCAGCAGTGGAGACCACAGAGGCAACTCTCTTCTTAGGCTGAGTGAAGAGCTTTGAGAAATTAATCCAAATTTAGCCTCAGGAAGATGCTTAGCTACTGTCTTGCTCAAATACAACTCTTACATGTGTCTTCTTCATAACTGGAAAACCGAGTTGTGCTCATCTGCTAAAGAGTTTAATTAGTAAAGGAAATTCTGCCTCTCTGCAAAGTAGGGCTGGGCTTTGGCAAGAGAATCCATGCAAGAGCTCATCAGTGCTGGCTCTTTAAACCAGGTACCTGAAGCCCTCCCTGGATCAGGGGGAGGATTCACCTCCCAGCTGCATCAAATCCATCCCCGTGAGCACTGCTGCCAGCGCCGCTGCCTTGGCGAGGACTTTGGGGTGCCCCTTGCCTGGCAGAGCATCGCACGCCGAGCTCCATCAGCAGGAAGGCTCACCACCCTTCTGACCTCCCATCCCAAAATACCTGACCTACAGTCTCCTCCAACCTGTTTATAACCAAGGAGTGACACTGTACTTTGGGCAGGCGATGACCCCTTGGCTGCTCCTTGGGGCATGGACCCAAAAAAGGTGGTCACAGGACCGGAGCGGGTTATTTGACCTTGGATTAGAGCTGTAATAATTTTAGCTGAAGCCAAGCACGTAGCGACTGCAAAGAGCTGCAATCAGGTGAAAACACAAAACTGTCCCGTGGCTCTTCAGATCCCACCACTGCCCCCCGCGAGAAGGGGTGCTGGGGAACACCAACCCAATATTGGCACTGGCAAGGGGTAGTGGGGACTTGCAGCACCCGTGGCTCTGCCATGGATATATGGGGTTATTCAGGTCCAGACATACCCTGGATGTCACCCCCCAACCCACCTTCCTTGTCCCTAGAGGGATAACAGACATCATCTCTCGGGTCGTAGCACCCTACACAACCCAAGTCCCACCACTTTTATGGTATCAGCAACAACCACCGCTGCCGTACGGTGATGGGCAGTTGTGCTCATCCCAGCCTGCACTTAACGGGTTTCCAAGCAGGCAGTGAAGCAAGTCTACGTCTCTTCGATCCCAGCAGCTATTGCCAGGACATCGCGATGTTCTCCTGGGAGAGGTCGGGAAGCCGCCAGCCCCGCATACTTACTCTTCGGGTTTATTCAGCGTGCCTCGATTCATGGCTGCCATGCTGTTATCTGTCCAGGGGATCTGCTCCCCCATTCCCGGCTGTCCAAACTGGTGATCTGGCACCCCCATCTCCAGCTCAGGCCTTCCTGGGGGGAAAAGCAGGACCGGGGGAGGAACGGTTAGTGTGTGGGCAGGACTCGGGTGCTGCTGTGGGGACTGGGCAAGCTCAGAGCAACGGGATGCCACTGGTGTCCTAAAACTTCCCTAAAAGGGATGCCAAGGTTCACCAGTTAGGGCTTTTTTCAACCCAAAGTTACAGATATCAGGTGTGGTTTCCTAACCATTAGCTATAAGCATGAGCTTCTGGGTGAAAATCTACGCAGACACTTCACACGCAGCAGACACATGTGACCCTGCGTACCCAGTATGTGCAAACGCTATTAAAACGTTTCCCTTTTCAGCATATTTCTAGCAAGAGTTTCAAATTTTAGTCAACTTAGAGGGTTTCTTCTTGAAGGCAAATTGTTACTATCAAAGATTTTAGCTTAAAAAATAGCCCACACGCATTAGCATCCTCTGCCTCCCTTTTGGAGAAAAGTTAATTTGCCCAGGGAAAGGAGCCAATGTAATTAAATTAAGTTGTAGCAGAACTTGGAGCCCAAGCCCAGGACAGAGATTTATGAGGCTGGACACTACGTCATCCCATTTGAAACAGGAACTGGGACTGAAGATCAAACAGCATCTCAGCTGAGCCGGCCTGTGGAGATCAGGGAGACAAAACCGGAGGGGTAAGTGCATTCCTGGCCGGGCTGGCATCTCTGCCACATCGGGATGTGCTATCAGGGGCCACCCCTATGCCAAAACCCTCGAGTTTCTAAGAGAAGTACTGATGAAGGCAGTTGCTGAAGATGAAAATCTCTCTTCTTTTAACCAGGCTCAGCTGTGCTGATTCTTTTCCCAATAAAATATGTTATTTTCTTGAAAAGGTCTGTGGTCGCCCAGTGGCCAGTGTTTTCACTGTTGTCACAAGGAGCTACCAGTTTCATGTGCCACCCAGACCATGGGGTTTGTTTCATAAAAGCAAAAAGAAGAGCCCTAAGGGGAGGGAGGGGAGGAAGGTCCAGCTCAGGGATGCTCACTGTCCCAGCGCATGCACCGGCACGGTGGCTCCTGCCACGCACTCCTCTATTTCTCGCAATTTCTTAAAAAAAGCCTTAAGGTTGCTTGGCAACAGGTGGATCCCGGTGGTGCCAGCAGCAGCCGCGGCAGCTCCGGCCAGGCCAGGGAGGCTCATGGCACAGTCGCGGTGCAGCCCGTCCCCAGTCCTTCCTCAACTTGCCCAAAAACAGTCCCCGGGCTCATTGATGCTGGAGATCGCAGATTTTCCCAAGCAGAGCATCATTTACCGGGGTGTGGGTGACCCGCCTCGAGGCAGCCAGACTCAGCCATGACTTAATGGATACGAGGGCAGGATGTAAAATAGTAATATATAGCTACAGCTGCTGCAACGACACAATGTGCAGGGCTGATTTCTGCCTCCTCTCCTGCAGAGGACTCGGAAGAGGATGAAAGCTCTCATGTGATGCTCTCCTTCTCAAGAGAAGCTGCTCAAACCAAGAGCTTCATGTGATTCAGAGGGTCTGGTTGTGTGCAGGGCTAGCCAGAGTCACGACAAGTACCGGCCACGCATATCCTGCATCTGTGGGCTGGCGGGGAGCGTGGCAGTCCCGCCCCGCAAGCAGGGCCAGAGCTGTGCTCCGAGGTGAACGGTGTATGAGATGCCAGGCTGATGCTCTCCCGGAGCCTGGCCATCGTCAGAGAGGGGACAGCCGATGAATCCAGCAGCTCTTCTAGTCCCACGTTACCGTCATGAGAAGATGAGATCTGGGTTGTTTGCTTTCTGCACCTGCAGTCAAGCCAGCGTACAGCCCCAGTGCATGGTGGCAAGCAAGGTCCCTCTTCCAGATCATGTTCAGCATCGCTTGATGCATCGAGGGAAGCATCAAGAGAAGCGGAGGAGGGCAGAGAAGCAGCATCCACAACCCTCCGGAGCCCAGGCTGCCGAAACGGCTCACAGTGAGGTCTTCGGTGTTTTGCCGTCGGCGATTTCAGCAGGGTGAGGTGAGACTGTTGCTTCTGCAGCTCTTCTCCTGACACCCCAGCCCTGCTCCAGGTCTCATGGAAATTAAACCTCGACCGGTGCCAGGGGAACCTGAGCCACCATCACCACTCGGGTGAGGGGATGCAGCTTCCTCCTCCTGCCTCCCTGGGAACCGGGAAGGACGGAAAGGTCTTTCTTTTGTCTGAAACTATACCAATGTGAAAAGAGAGAAAAGAATAAGCACAGCTTGGAAACTCGCTGCTTGTGAAAAGCTGCTGGTGAACAGCGATGGTCGAGTTCCACCCTGCAACGCCTTTTCTCCCGTGGGGCTCCCTGGAAAGCCTTAGCATAACCTGGAGAAGGGGGAGAGGAGCGGATGCCTGCGGCTGTACGTACCTGTGTCGGGTGGGAAGGGGTTTGGTGCGGTCACCGTGCCCCTGCCCTGCTGGGACGGCCCGCGGGCGTGCGGGCTGCTGCCGTGGCCCGCAGGACAAGGAACCGGCCTCAGCTGCGCTGGCTCCAGGGGATCGCAGAACTCAAATGGGGTCCGACCAGCCTGCACACCCTGCCCGCTGTTCATCGCTAGAGATTCATTAAATTATAAAAAAGAAAAGAAAAAAAGCACAAGTCAGATTTCTTCCCAAGGCTCCTTGCAGGTTCACCACTGCTCAGCAAAATCCTCGCCCTGCGAGGGAGGGAGCCAGCGTCGGTAAGTTTGGAGGGTGAGAAGGGGGTCGTGGTGGGATGTCACCTCCCCTAAAGCTGAAGGCTCGGTCCCATGTGTGGCTTCCCACAGCCACCCTGGAGGGGCCACTCCAAGTGACAACAGCCCCCGGGCAGCACTGCAGGTCCTGCATGCTGTGCCACGCTGTGTGAAGGTAAGGGGATCCAGGAGCCAGGCTGGCACCCAAAAACCGGTAGCTGGAGCTTAAAATAATCATCTGGGCATAAAAATTAACAATAATCGACTAGACATAGAGAAAGGCAGGGGGGTGGGGGTTGTATCTGTTCAATATATATGAAACAGGGTTTGAACACGGCTAAAAGGAGGGTATCAGGACCACAGTGAATTATAGAGGCTG
>NW_009594036.1:304-13924 GCF_000690535.1 Cariama cristata | reverse complement strand
CCCCGGCGGTAACTGCTATTTTAGATGCTGTAACCCAGGAGGGCAGCAGTTGGCATTTCAAGCACTCACCCTGCAGGCCCCCCCCGGCCCCCGCAAACATGCTCACCCTCCTCCCCACTTGGATGCAGGATTCCCTTTCCTCCCAGGGCAATAAGCCCCGCTCTTAATTATGTCAGAGCATTACGAGTGTCCCTGCCGCTGAAGGTACCAACCGCCCCAGCCCTGGGACAAGAGGGTCCTTGGCAAGGAACTATTAGGCTTGAGCGATGAGCCTCATGATGAATTCAGCTTGGAGGTGATGGGTGAATCAGTCCACGGCTAAAGCTACAGGGCTGACAGCTCCTTTTCACTTCCCAGACATTTCCCCGACGGAGGGGAGGCTCAGCACGGCCCCCCAGTGCCTCCGGGCTCAACACAGCCGTCACTCATCACCCTTCCAGTCCTCCACCTCTTACGCCCTACCCTGAACCTTCTCTGTTAGTTGATACCCCAATTCCTGAGACCCCAAACCCTTCCCCTATGATTTATCACAGGCAGGGCGATGTTTCAGCCCACAGCACTTTGCTCCAGAGCCTGCCCGTGGCTCACAGAGGGGTTTTTTGGGGGTTAGAGACCTGCAAGCCATGTGTGATGCTGCGCTGCCCTCGGACCGTCCCCCTCTGACAGCCCACTGCCAGCTCAGCCTCCCAGGTGGGCTTCACCCCACTTCACGGCCCCGTTTGGGCCACGCTCGCACCACCGCGTTGCTTTTCTTTCTGCTACGACACTCTTACCCTTTTAAAAGGCCCTGCTTCTGCAACCCGAGTCCTCCGAAAATATCCCAGCCCTGCCTGCCAGAGCCGCCTCGCAGGCTTCTTGCTGGGCTGGAACCCAAAACCTCCTCACCTCCATTTGCTGAATAAGTAACAGCACAATGATCCCTCCCTGGCTAGGATGTGGACCAGCAGCTAACTGGTTTATACTGGGCCCTGTCCTGCTGTTAGCTTTTCCTTTCCTCTGCTCTAGAAGCTGCACTTCAGCATTCAAGACTCAGTGCGATTTGCAGCAGCAGAGACATGGGGGATGCGACAGATAATTATATCCATGAAAAATCAAGCGCGGGATGGGAAAAGCCCCACAGGGCTGGGACCGGCTCCAGCACGCTGCGCCGGGGATGCCGTGGTACCAAAGGGGACAGGCCAGCATCCCTCGTGCCGGGGCGCTTGGGGCTAGCACGGGGACGTCCATCATGGCAAAGCGAGCAGTGTGGGCTCTGATCGAGCCAGCCATGATGGCAGGAGCCGCTGGGTGCAGTTATTTGGGCAAATTTATGCTGCAATTGGTAAAAGCTTGCTTTCCCAGTGGCAGATGTAGGTGGTTGGCTGGGAATAGCCGGGCGTCTGTTACCGCCCAGCCTGGAGAAGCCCACCCCAAGGAGCCCCAGCTTGAGCCTCCAGCCATGAGGTCCACATACCCTTTTGCTATGCAACACCTGGAATTTATTATTTCCCTGAAGGCTCCTTCAGGAGTGAAATCCTAATTTTTTCTTTAGTAAAACTGTTCACTTTGGAGAAAAATTAGGTCTTTTGGGGTTTTTTTTGGTGCCTAGAAAGAAGTCCTGATGCTACACCAGAGCATTTGTTTCAAAGCCCTCTCTGGAAGCGACAGTGCTGCTTTGAAACCTCAAACACCTTGGGCTGAGCCTGCCTGCTCCCTTGCGACCACGCACACATCTCGGAGGGACAGTATCGCTCTCTTACTCACGTCATTTTCCCGGGGCCCCCCCGCCCCCAGCCGTCCACCAGCCGGCAAAGCCCAGGTCCCCCAGAGCATCCCCGCGGCCGGATCCAGGACGGTGGTACCTTATCCGCCTGCAGCAGAGCTGGTGATGGAGGAGACCCTTCCCTCCCACCCCCCGGCAGGGATCCAGTTTGGGGGCAAGTGCCGGTGTTCCCTGGGTGCAGACACTTACGGTTGAGTCCTGTGGGGGCTCTGGCAGCAGTGCTGGGCTGCAGCGGGGTTGCCAGCATCTCAGGTTTGACGGTGACGCCGGCTACACCGCTCTCGCTTCTCTCCGGTCCGCACAGGCCGGGCAGCTGAGCTGCCTTCTCCAGTGAGGGCAGGAGCTGGTCCAGCTGCTCCAGTTCGGCAGCAAACTAAGGAAGGAAGAAAAAAATCACAGGTGGGTGATTCAGCCCAAACACAGCATCAGTGTGACTGAGCGCTGTTTTTGCATGCACGTAGCCCCCCAACGCTGCTCCCCCCATCCCTTCGCTTGCCAAAAAGTTGAGCATCTCGCATGGAGAGAGAACCAGCCCCGCATCCCTCTGCCTGGCCACAGACCCTGGAGACACAAGGACCGTCCCCAACCCTGCACATGGGTCCCTACCCTGGATCCTGGTCCTCGGTGGCAGCTTCGAGATGCTTGCGCACTGCAATTAGCATAATTATTAAAAGTATATATAACCTCCAGCTATTTAAAATGGGAGATAATTTGCTTTGTTAATATACATATGCTTACACTGAAATTATAGTGATTAAAAAAATGGTCTTTTCTAAGAAACAGAAGTGACTTTTGGAACAAGTGTCCAAAACTGACACCGGCCTCAGGCATGTAATTACCCTCAATGGGGTAGTAAAATATCATTCAGCTTTTCCAGCCTTCATCACAGCTAAGAGTGGAAGAGTAGATGTTTAGCCTGGGGACTCAAATAAATGGGAAAGTTACTGGGAAAGGGATTTGCACCAGTGGCTGTAATAGCGGCGCTGTAAAGCAGCAGGTTGGGATTAAAGGGGCTGAGATAAATGAGCTTTGCCTAAAAAGAAAAATATCTCAAGTGAAGCTAAATGTTTTAGAATCTACGGACGCATACCGCTTCCAGAAGAGGCACCCTTCGGCGCTAGAGAAAGCCTGGCCATTAACACGGGGTAATTAATAGACAACTTGACAGCACTAGGGAAAATCTTTGTATTTGATGGAGGGAATGATGCTCTGGTCCAGAGAGGATGGAGAAATTTGGCAGGAATTGGGATCCTGGCTTTGACAAGAGGCTCTGCCATCAGCCGAGACGTGAGGCTGCAGCCGACAGCTCCTGCCCGTGATGAATAGCTGGGAGGCTGCTGGCTTTGGGCATCCCCGGGATACCTCTGAGCTTCCCTGGCTGATGGAGTGGCATTAAAGACCTCTCACCAAGGTGACAGCTTTGTCCCTTGCCAAAAGATATCACGGGAAATTTCTCCCTAAATCTTAGCTGGAAATGTTTCATATCTCAGCTAAAATTCTCCAAACCAGTGGCAATCCCAATCGCCCCTGCAGCCACTTCCAGCTTTTTTTTTAGGTCGGCACATCATGAAGGCAAAGCCCAGGGCTGCCGTGGGAAGCTCCACCTTGGGATGGACCCTCCAACAATGGCGGTTCCATTGAAATCACAAGCCCAGTCCAGCATCTGAGACCCCAGAGACCCCGCTCACGCTCCCCGCCATGGCAGAGATTTCCTTCTTGACCTTCACTGCTCTTTTTTCCCCTTTCCTACACTCTCATGGTAGTACTGAGTAGATGAATTGGTATTTTTAATATACATGACAGGGCACGCGCCTGTCTTTCCTTTACAGTGGCATTTTGTGAATCAAATGATGTTTAGACAACACTGATGATGAAAGTGCACGGTCAGCAGCAAGCATCAATATTACAATTTATAATGGACCAACCAGTCTTTTTCTTTTCCCCCGTATCCTTTCCATCAAATCCTAACCCCAGAGCCCTGAGAAGCAGCATCGTGGAATCACAGAACCACAGGATGGTTTGGGTGGGAAGGGACCCTAAAGCCCATCTCGTTCCACCCCCCCTGCCCTGGGCAGGGACCCCTCCCACCAGACCAGGTCGCTCACAGCCCCATCCAACCTGGCCTTGAACACTTCCAGGGATGGGGCAGCCACAGCTTCTCTGGGCAACCTCTGCCACTGCCTCACCACCCTCACTGGGGAGAATTTCTTCCCGATATCTCATCTAAATCTTCCTTCTTCCAGTTTAAAGCCCCTCATCCTATCCCATATCCTCCTAAACCCAGGCTCACAGAGGGAATTAAACACAGCAAATTCAACTCCTGCAGCAGAAGCCTGCACATCTCAACTCTTCCAAATAACACAATTTCTCGACCAAGCAGGATTTCTTTAAAGCTCAAGTTTGCGAAACAAAGAGAACTGAGGCAAATAGAAGGCATCTATGATACAAGAAATACATCTCAACTCCATCTCCTCCTGCAGGGAGGTCATTTTGGAGGGAGAGGGGCACAGAGGCAGCTGTGGGCATCCAAAAGGGCCTTCAAGTGGAGATAAAATGGGAGCAGTGAAGTTCTTGTGTTGCTCGTTGGGTATGTGAAAAGGTTGGAGGACAGAGCAGTGGGAATGAAGGACGAATGGTGGGAGCACGGTGCTTATCAGCTGTTCTCTGGAGCACCCAAACTTGCACCTGGAATCTGTGCCCACTTTAGCAGGTATTTTATTTCTCCTTCATGTTTAGAAAATGCACAATGCTGGAGGGCTGGAGCAGCTCAGGCCATCCAGTCTTGCTTGGAGAAGGCTCAGATCTCCACGACCTGTTTCTGTCCCCAAATGGGTAAGAAAACCCATGGCATGAGAGATGGAGGCTCAGGGTGGCTGAACATTTCTGAACAGCTTCTTCCCCAGACCTCCAGCTCCCAGCAGAAGCAAGGTTCCAAAACCAGAGCCAACTAAAAGGCAAACCCAGGGATGACATCTCACCTCTGCCCTTCATCCCTCGCCCAGCTGGCTCAGAGGATGCCCCACGCCTGAAATCAGCTCAGTGAGGAGGACGGAGGTGTTTCCTGGTGGTACTCACCCAGCAAACCAGGGACATCTTTCACCACCTGCTCAAAGCCCCATCCAACCTGACCTTGAAGACTTCCAATGGTGAGGCATCCATGACTTCTCTTTGAACTCCACTGCCCAAAGAGCCCTTCCAAAACCTTGCTTATTCTTTTTCTTTAATTTTTTTTTTTAACTCTTGTAATTCCTATTAGCTCTTCCCCAAGCCCTACCCAAGTATTTTTTGTTCTCACCCCACGAACAGGTGGCTCCCAGGGCATTTCCATAGGATAAATCTGGAAAGGAACTAATTCCTACAAGGCTGAAGGCGAGCTGTAGAGCCTGCACCGCAATTAATGTTGCTCTTAATTGACATTTTGATTCTTGCAATAATCACATATGAAAACAAAAATCTAGCAAGCGCTAGATTTTATTTGAAATGGCAGCTCCCCTTCCCCACGCCGCACTAAAGCAGCTCGTAACAGAAAACATGTGGAAATGAAACTCTGTCCTTAGCCGCTGAGCAGGGAAGGGCTGTTCACTCCTCAGAAAATGCATCTTAAGACTCCGCAAACCCTCTCCAGCCTCTTTGATTAACTCTTTGGAAGCACTTGGTACAGTCCAACATATAATCCTGATGCTCTCCAGCTGCCTGGGGAGGGATACTTGGAACCGAAAAGCTACAAAGGAGCCTAAAAAATGCTCAGCCGCTCCAACAGCGCAGGAGAGGGGCTTATAAACACATCCAGGCTCGAGTCATCCAAGCTCTGCGTGCCTGTTTGCGAGCAGAGCACAATTAGCTAGCAAAGCCTCGTTTAATTAATAGGGCTTTCTGCTCTCTCTGAAGGATGGAGTACCTGGATCCATCACCGACGGTCAGCAAAGAGCCTGCCTGCATCCCCGGCTGGCGAATGAATCCTCCACATGGATGTCTGGGAGACCAAGCAAGCAAAGGTCTTCCCGTGCCCTGATTTTGGCTACAACCGCGCTCCCCGACATGCTCCCAGCTCCGTGAATGCAGGTTGGGGTGGCTCCATCCAAAAGCCCTTGCACCTCCTGGGAGGATGCTGTGCCCGGGAGCACCGCAGTGGGTCCCTGGCTCACTGGTGGGTGCTGGTGGGTACCAGGTTCACCGCCCACCTGCAAGCTCCCATGTGCCTCCCAAAATAAGCACAACTTGCCTTGGCTCTTCCTCATCCGGAGGCACCTTAACCTAGACGATGGATCTCAAATGGGAGATGACGGGGGAAGGCCGTACCATCCAGCAAGCAGATGACACCAGGGAAGTACATTATAGGAAGAGATAAGGAGTTCGATTCCCACTCGCCTATAGGAAAACCGACCGCGACTCCCAAGCCGACTGAGCCCTTCACATTATTAAGAGACTTAATGTGCGTTTGTCATTTGAGGCTCTCCGAGCGCTCTGTTATTCATCCCGTATCTCCAAAAGCCGGCAGCCTTATTTGCCGCAGCCAGTAAGCAGGCGATCAGCCCTGCTCTTCATGTCAGCCGCTCTCTTCTCTTTGCTTAAAAAGGATTAAGCAGCCTTATCCATGTTACCATCTCCCCTGGCTTTCAAAAATAAGAAATCTCTTCTATTCATAGCTGCGTGTAATGAATATTTATACACCCAAATCTCTATTGCAGAGATCTGTCACTGGATTATTCAATTTAATAATACTTTCAGGATAACCAAAAGGCCCGTATAATTGCTAATCTCAGCCAACAAGAGGGCAATGGATTGAAAATTCCCTGGGACATGAGCCCCGAATGTGCCCAGAGATGCAGAATTAAGAACCTTTTTGCATGGCAACATGCACGTGGTCTTCTCCTCACTCAAACCCACCCCCTGCAGTGATGTGCCAGGTTTCTTTCTTATTTTTATACACCTTGGTAAAGTTTCTCCTTTCCTCTCCCTTCCCTTCCCTTCCCACCATTGCCTTGAAGATCTGAGCTGCCAAAACATGAAGCATCTGAACAAAAGGGGATAGCACTGGTGCTGGACAAGGCGGCACCAGTGCTGGAGAAGGTGGCCCCAGTGCAGAAGGTTGTGCCAGCCGCAGGACACGTCCCCACACTTCTCCCAGCCCCACCACCTTGCTATGGAGGGAACACGCCAGCGGGTTTGGGGGAAACTGTCCCCAAAACATGACTTGTTGAGAGCATCCCACCAGCACGGACACAGATGGCTCAACTTACCTGGCCCTGTGTCTCCAGCTTGGCCTCCTCTGTGGCAGGAGGCTTGGCGAGCGGCACCGGGGCCGTGTTACAGGGCTCCATCTGCTCCGTCTTCTCCACCTTCACCTTCACATCATCCAGGCTCAGTGCTGGGGCTGCAGCAAGCTCTTTCTCATCCTTGTCCAGCAGATAGCGTAGGAGCTGGTGATCCTTGACATCTTTTTTCTTCAGCGCATCCGGCTCCAGTTTGACGTCCGGGGTTCCTGGCAGCTGGCTCTGAGCCGTGGGGGTGGTAGTGGGGTTCGGGACGTTCTCCTTCTTCTCGTGCTCCATGGCCAGGGTGGTAATATCGGAAGGGCTGCCCTCCTGAAGGAGTCTATGCAAAATCTTGTGCCGCTCGGTCAGCGAGCTATGGGAGGAAGGGCAGGTGCTGCTGGGAGGGTTGCTGGAGGCCAAGGTGCCAGCGGTGCCCGCGCAGGCTAACGAATCTTTGCAGCTCGTGTCCGCATCGGCGTGTCGAAGCTGCTGCTCCGCCGTGGTGGCCAGGAGCTGGACCAGCTTATGGCTGGTGGCTTGGGAGCACTTGCTGTCCCCCTCTGAGAGCCTGTCCCCAGTGTGCAGCATGCCCGAGTCCAGCGGTTTGCCATCCCCCGAACCGCTGTCCGACTGGATCATCTCGCTCAGGATGGAGGCGATCTCTTTGCTGTCCTTCGACTCTGCTTTCATGGGCTGCATGGCGAGGCGGCCAGGCGAGCTCTGGGAGCTGAGCTGTCTCAGCACGGGGGGTGGCGTGGAGTAGCCCACCGGCGTGCTGGGACCTTCGGTCAGCCCCTGCATGGAGTTTATGGGGGCACTGGGAAAGGGTCTGGTGCCACCAGTCCCACAGCTGCCCCCACTGCTGCTGTTGGCCATGCCCACGGGGGAGTGCATGGTGGGCATGGTGGGTGAGAAGGGGTTGCTGGGCACTCGGGGTCTGGGCACCAGCCCTGGGCTGACCCGATGCCTCGGGGACATGAACTGCGGTGGGGTAATCCCTGGACTATTCATGGGGGAGCTATTGAGGTTCAAAGTGTGGTTACTGTTCTGGGGACCGGCTTGTCCCTGGCTTAAGGCAACGTTGGCTCCTATCTGGTTCCCAGGTGAACATCCAAAACTGGTTTGGCTGGTGCTGGAGTTGCTGTTGTGGAGGCCGGCGCCTGGCTGCTGGTTCACGTTGGTGGCCAACATGCTGCCATTGGAGGGAGGGATGGAGGGCGGCAGGGCCATGCCTTGCCCCGGGGAGATGCTGGGGTTCAGCGAGGGACTGACCCGGGGAAGGGACATTGTGGAGTTAGTGTTCTCCTGGGGTGAGAGCATGCCGTGATCCCTGCGGGAGGCGAAAAGGAGAGGAAAAGTCACAAGAGGCTTTACCCAAACCTTTCGTGTTGCTCAGGCAGCCCCTGCCCGCTGTCTGTACTGCAGAGCTCTGAAGCCTGGAGAGCAGGAGCTCGCAAGCTCTGGTGGTCTCAGCCTTCCCCGCTCCACCAGCGCCTCTGGATCCATTTCAGTAGCGTGGATGGAGTGCAGCAGCTTTAGCACCTCTCCAGAAGTGTGATGCTGGTCGAGACTGCAGCTGCTCACTGGCTAAACCCCGAAGGCATCACCTTCTCTGGGTCTTATGCTCCCACATGGCTGGAGGAGGACCGTGCTACAACAGCATTCCCCTCTGCCCCAGCCCTTTCGTTTCCCCAGCACAGCCCAGGTCCGCAGCCTCACCCCTCCCTCTCCTGCCAGTTTGTCAGAACCTCCCTCTCCCCAAATATTTTAAGTTCTCCAGGGCAAAGCAGAAATGTGAAGCATGTCTATAAACCTCCACCTGAACTCCCAGGGCCACTTCTTTGCAAAACAAGAATAATCAAGAGCAGCAGAGCTGCCATCACACTGGTTTTCAGCCTCAGATTCCCCACAGGGATCACATCTCCAAACCAGCACCACAGGCCACCAGCGGATCCTCCTTCCACTGTAAGGAACAGGCACTTTGATTCCCACATCGCCCACCCAGGCACTGGCACAGCTCGGTCGTGGCGGGGTGGGGACGCACCTGTCGATGACGTGGATGCCCATGATGAAGGGCTGCATCTCTGGGCTGGAGGGGTAGCAGAGCTTACACTTGGTGTGGGCACTAAGCACCGTCCCGTCGCTCAGGGTGAATCGGTACGAGGGGCTGAAGGCTGTGCCGCGTGTCATCACTGAAGGAGACAACCAGAAACACATTAACCCCCTTAGAAACTCAAGCCAGAACCCACAACACCCTATGAGCACCAGGAGGAGGATGGAGGGAGCAGAGGAGAGAGAGAACCTGCCTGGGACAACCACCCTCCCAGCAAGCAAAAACATCCTGTGTGTTGGCTAACCCCATAAACCCAGAAAATAAGAGGGGTACAAATAACCACGGTGGCACAGAAATCCTCCCAGCTGCTTCTCCAGTTCCAAAACCGTCTCCTGCAGTGGGTAAATCTAAATCCATCCTGCAGTGTCCTTGAGTGCTCAGAGCTTCCGAAGGGGCAACCACTCCATCACCACCGAACAACATACAAGCTGATGAAGCCCAGCCAGGCTGGGAAGGTGCAGCAGGACACTGCCGCTGCAACCCTGGCAGTTACAGCTCTCTGGAGGCTGAGCGACCTCCTGCTCCTACATTCCTGCCTTCCTGTTGCAAGCATCCTTGCTGACACAGCAAAGATGCTCACCAAAGAGCCGACAGAGCAGAGATGCTCACAAAAGAGCTTCCACTTCTTCTGCTTAGACACTGGGGATGGTGTTTGCGGATGGCACAGGAAAAAAGAAAACTAAAATAATCATATTTAGCTCCTGTTTGTCTCAATTCTGTATTTCCTGAAAGGTGAGAGGGAACGTCCTGGCTGGAGTTGCTCCCTCAGTGTTACTCAGCCCTTTCCCCTCTCTCTCTGGCACTTTGTGATTATTACTGCAGCATTTGTTTTTCCAGAAAGCACTTATCCAGCAAGGAGGACCGTGCCCTGGCTTCTCCTTGCAGTTCCCGCTGCTCGGCAGGACAGCATGCCAGCCGGGAAGAGGAGCCCGTTACCTTCTTGAAAGAGCTGTCTGGCGTAAGATGGCTCTCTGCCCTGCGGCTGGAAGAAAGCGTAGATGCATTTCCGCACCAAATCCTCCCAGCCTGTCCTACCGGCGGCTCTCAGGGAACTGGTGTCAATGGAGATGATTTTACCTGGGTGGAGAGGGAGAAGCTGCGTTACTCAAGCACAGCATGAGAAGTCCCTTAGGACAAACAGGTCCGTAAATGTGGAAAATGAAGCCACGTCCTATTTGGCGTCAGGCAGCAGTGGCAGGAGCACCGAAGGATGTCCTCCAAAAGGAGGTTCAAAGAGCTTGCTCTGGAGCACGCACCGACCTCTACGCACACCTTGGCCGGCCAAAGTGGACACGAACTCCAACAAGAAGCCCCTTTGTGCAAGAGGATCCTTGCCGCTCCAGGGCTGGGGACCCCAGACTTGACATGGCCTCACCTGGCAGGACACCCTGCTGGCCACCCTGCCCACACCCCAGGAGTCTATCAAGGGCCTGCTGCCAGCTTTCTCTCTCGACATGAAACACCAGGCAGCTTTGCCAGCTGTTTTACAGCCATGGGCAGAGAGCAGTGAGCAGAGAAAACATTCATTAAAGATCTTCAGGTTGCAGGGAAGTCCAAGGTGATGATTAACTACCAGAAAGAAGGTCACCAGAACAGCTAGAAAGCAGCATTTGGCCGCCAGTAAACCCAAATCTGAAAGGTGATGACTGTTTCATTCCTATCAACTGGAAACCTCGACAGCCCCCGACATCCAAGGGAGCAGAGCAGGGCTGCGTGCAGGGCACGGGTCTGGTGTATCGGATCAGTCGAGGTGTAAACTCATTGAGGTGCCTCCAGCTGAGGTGTCAACCACATCGGTCCTGGCAGGCAGCACGGCCACTTCAAAAGGTCAGGACCATGCTCGTGCTATGGGGTCCTGCGCTGCACTGCTGGCCTTTTCCCCCCAGGGACAAGAACTCCTCTGGAGCCAGGACTCCCCGGCACGGCTGGGATGTTACCTGTGGTGTCTTGCTTGGTCACGAAAGATTCGGAAGGGGTGACGGCTGCCGGTCGAGGTAATCGTCTCGCGATGCATATCAGACACGACTGGAAATCTGCCAAAGCAGGAGAAAGAGAATGGATCAGGAATGTGAAAATCAGATGTTACAAACACCATTTGCAATTTAAAATTTTAATTAAAATATCACTGCTGGGCTTGATTGCCATGTCCTGCCCTGGAAGTGTTTACTCTGAGCAACCCTCCGGCCCTTCAAAGCAAATAGGCTCTGTCTAAACTCTATAAAATTTGCTGGAAAAGAGGTTTCCAGTGCTTGGAGAAATTAATTGTAAAGGCTTCTTGGATCTGGCAGTATTGTACAACAAAAGTCAGCACTAAAAGCCAGCAACTGTCAGCTTCAGGCAAAGTATTTGGTCATAAAATACCGTAATTCATTCCTTCCAGTCATGATCTCCTGTGTAAACCGCAATGGATTAATCCAGCTAATGCACTGGAAAATAATAGGTAGGACACCGAAAGGAGAGTTAGGGCACTTGCAGGAAAGCAACGGCCCCTGTGGCACAGAGGGAACCCTGCCTGCCCCGAGTCCCCGGGGAGGTCTGCCTGCAGGCAGCCGATTCAGCCCAAAAACGTGTGGGCAGCACCGCGGTCCGGCAGCAGTGAAGGCACAAGGTGGGGTGTTGGGCACCCACATCACTGGGAAGGTCCTGCAGCCAATGGACTTTGGTGGGAAATAAAATATTGCTCCTCCCTTAAGGAATACCGACTGCAAGCAGCCTCAGAGGCAGCTCTGGAGGTGGAGGCCAGCGAAGCCAGGAAGGCTGGAGGGCATCGGCTCGGAGGGGAAGGGGGAGTGAGAAGCCAGCAGTGCACTTTAGGCATCTCCTTCAGTGTCTCCCCTGTGCCGGGCATCGTCTGGGCCAGGCCAGGAACAGCCAGCCCCACCAGGCAGCCCTGCGGGATGGTGGCTGGTCCTCCTCCTGCCTGCACTGCTGTTCCCATCCCGGACCTCCTCCTGCCTGCACTGCCGTCCCCACCCCAAACGCAGGGTTGGAAGCAGAGGATGCTCTCCCCTACCTTCTCCTTCCTCCTTGAAGGACTTGGGTTGGGAGACAGTGAAGCACTGCATCACCTCGTAGCGCTGACGAGCCTCCTGGTTCTCTGCACCCGGCTCATCAGGAGGCCGGATCAGCATCCTGCAGCTGAAGGTATGGCTGTTGCGCCTGGTCGTTTCTTGAGGCCAAGGAACTCCATTTACTGGGGGGGAGAGAAAGAAGAGGGGTTGTTAGGAGCTGCTAACACCCCCTGACTTCCCGAGGACCCCTCAGATAAGGGGACAGAAGGAAAAGCACCGGCATGGGGGAAGAAATCAGCTCGCTGCCCAGGTCAGGGGTGAGCTGAGAGCAGAGCCCTCCCCGCCAGCCCCCGGGGCTCCTTTGGACCTGCTGAAGACCCCCTGCCCAGACCCACGCTCCCAGCCGGGCTCTAAGAGCACCTACAACCCCAAATGAGAGCAGCACGTCATTGTCTTGAGAGTCATCGCGCTGACATTTATGAACTGCCCCTTCCATCGCTGGGAGGTGCTATCATCTCCATCTTATGGGCAGGGAAACTGAGGCAAGGGGGCTCTGAGTCACTTCCAGAGCTTGGGAAGACTCCTGCCTCTTGCTGTAGCACTTGAAATCCCTCCGAAGTGACGCTCCCGGGACTTCTCCAGCAAGTCCAGACGAGCCTCTCCATAGAAATGAATTTTTTCTCTGCTTCCTCCTCATTTCTGGGGTAAGTCAACAGCGAGATCTCCTGGTACTGCAGCAGCGAAAATCTTCCCCTTTGATTTTTTTCTATAACCTGGCTCTTTCCAAAAACCTCTGGGCACCAGTTGGCTGATTTTTCTAACCCTCTACAACATCTTCATGGATATCCATATCCAAGCGTTTTTTGCCACCAGCAGATTATGAAGCTTTCATGCAACCTGATCTACAAGAAGAGCTGAGGGGCTTGTAACATCCAAGGAAAGACAAAATACCCAGCCTTAAACTGAGCAAGCACAGGGAAAAGATGACGCCTGAACCTCTCTAGGCTCAATCTGATGAGTGCCCATAGATTTCAGTGGTTTAAGACACTGTTATATTTATCCAGAAGGAAGACAAGTGTGAATTTTTTTTTAAAAAAGACCCTATTTTTAAGTTAAGCTACTTGGAAAAGGCTCATCTTCCTTTTGTGTTTCTTCAAAGGTGTGAGCGGATGAGGGATCAGTGATGTCTCACCCACGCCAGCCACCCCGAGGATGCTCGCCTCCAGTCAACGCATAAAACCTTCTGCTTCGCTTGCTTCCAACACCCCGCAAGTGCCTTCACCACGCAATGTTTCCTCCCACCCTCACAACTGCTCATTTCCCTGGTGTAGGGGACTATCGCGAGCTCATGGCTTGCACCGTGACCTCTTCCCACATCCCAAGGTGCAGCATAATCCCAAGCTAGATACTTGGCAATGTACTGATGGGCTCTGAAACCAGCTGGGGACAACCCTCCTCCGGCTGGGCGGACATCCTACA
>NW_009594036.1:0-242 GCF_000690535.1 Cariama cristata | reverse complement strand
CTAAGGCTCCTACGTGTGCCCCTCGCTCCAGGCAGACAAGTCGGTTCTTACCCCCCACGAGCCAAAGCTGAAGGCAAAAGTTTTCTTAGTAGAGAAAGACGAAGGGAAGATGACTTGAATGTTGTCATCCACCAGCTTGTTGTTCAAAAATCTAATATTGATTTTTCCCTAGTAGGATTTTTCACTAGGCAAAGATTTATGGAGCATTACCTGTCTTGGGTATATCTCTGAATTTCACAGTA
>NW_009594035.1:8809-16932 GCF_000690535.1 Cariama cristata | reverse complement strand
TGTACCGCGCCTGGGCAGGTCTAAACCCGGGCAAGCTGTAGGGGCGTCGCTGCTTGTTGTGGATTAAACAGACAAGAAATAGGGCCCAGGCTGGGCTGGCTGTGCTTTGGCCTGACTGTAAAGGCAAGGAGCAAAACCACTTTCTGCATATCTGCAAGTGCTTCTTCAATTAAAAAAAAAATGGAGGTGTTTTTCTATCTGCCTTTTTTTTCCCCTTGTGTTCTGAGGCTCTAAATTTTCTTGGCAGATAATTTTTCCCATGTTGTGATGTTCAAGACCCATAGTCATGCCCTGGAATGCAGAGGAAAATGAGTTTATCCCTCCTCATCTCACTAGAAACTGAGCTGCTGAAGGGGACACAAGTCTGAGCTGGGTTTCCCGCCTTTACTAGTTGAGCATCTGCACTACACATGGGTCCGAAGCCCATATGCCTTGTGTACGTACACAAACCTTACCCCACTTTGTGGCAGTGTAGAAAACCATTATACTTTTACTGGTGCATAGGAAAACGCTACTTACTAATCACTTTATAACTGGCACTGCCTAACTTAGGTGTCTTTTTGGTGCGAACAAGCATTACAATGCAAAGAAAACAAAACTTGGGGGTTTTAGGTTTCATTTGGGGGGGTGGGGTGGGGGTGTGATACTATTTTTTTTTTTCCTAATCTGTATAGGATAGACCTGCTTTCTTGTTGATGGCAACCTACTGGAGGCTTCACATCTCCGACACAGTACATTATTAGCAAGTTGGTAGAAAAGGCTTACATATAACCTGTGTACAGGCTGTAATCCAAGGCAGATTCTGGCTCCCGCCTTTTTGTGTAAAGTTACAGCTTGGCTTCATGAACTCGAGCTCACTGAGCTGGCCAGGCTCGTGCAGTAAGGGACTCACTTACTGGGTGTTATCTTCCTCCTCCTTATCTCAGCTCTAAGACTTGTAGTAGGGGACAAGGCTCTTTCAACTGTTTTCTTAATCTCCCCCCCCGCCCCCTTCATTACTGTTGTTGTGTTAGAGATACGAGACTGAGACTAGTATAAAACTGGAAATACATATTGTTGATGTGGCTCGTAGAAGCTGTGTGGATGTGGCTTTTGTACACAGGAAACTGAACTAGACCATACGTCTACCACAAAGTTCATCATCTGATTCCTGACAGCCACCCACACCAGCAGCTTTGCAGAAGAGGGTAAAAAAAAAAAAAGCCATTCTAAAATTGCACGTCTGTGTATTGAAATCTCCAGTGAGGTGCCCTTCAACAGCAATGTGCTATCTCACGCTTACAGTTACTGTCATTAGCTAGGACGAGCAGTACTCACATTTACTGTTGGTTCAACTTTAATTTTGGCCTCTCGTCACTCAGATGCAGAGGTCTGCGGAACTACAGTAGTGACCTGCGTGCTTCTGCAGTGGCTGGAATTAGTCACTAGAGGGTACAGGTCTATATGGATTTAAGGCACTGTTCTAAATAGCTGGAAATTACAATATTTGTCTTGGATGGAAGAAACAGCTCAGCTGCTTAAAACTGTTAAAAAAAGGAAACAAAGCATGGAATAGAAGTTTGCTAATTCCACCAAAATGTTTAATACCATAATAGATTTTCACTGAATTACAGAGCTAATGTGAATATTTGTACAAAATATATGGTTAAAAATAGTATTGATTTATAATATATACAGATATGTCACATCTGTGTCAGAAATGCAGACACTTGAATGAAAACATGAGTAATGTTTTTAAATCTACAACAACATACAGGAAATATTTCTGCAGCTACCCACAGTAGGACAACTTGCCAAATTGACACTTAAGGATCCATCAGTCGTTACAGATGGCATTTCTTTCAGCAGTTTCTGAACAAGAACTCTGCTCTAAAATGGATTCAAAACATTTACCTTCAGTAACCAAATAGTGAAGAGAACACATCTGTGTGACACTAACATAGACACAACTTTCTCATACCAGATAAACAATCAATTACAATAATTTGTTAAAACAAGGCTGATTTTCTGGTGTAGAATAATAGAGAAGTTTAATCCTTCTCTTACTCAGGTGGGTGAGGAAGCCCCTGACTCAGGGACAGCAAATGGGCCCTTCTCAATACAGCTCTCAATTACATGGATTTAAATCCTGAAGTCTGTCTTAAGGTTCTGAATATCTTCATTTTTCATTAACTTTGAGGCTGCTCACACTTTGCAGCTTTCCCAGCCTTACTCCAGCAAGCATCTCAGTAACAAACGTCCCCGATTCTAGGCGTAGCTACTGCATTGATACGCAATCCTATATTAAAAGCATCCACAGATGACTCTTACTGTAGCCCCAGAATGTCTGTGTAGTGACTGAATGCATTGACAAAAGGGGAGAGACAAATTAAGGCTATTTTTTAATGCTTTCTGAGCATCTCTGCAGTGGAGGCATTCAGGGTTTTGCCCTTCCATCAGGAGTGCTGCTGCTGTTCTGTCTCTTACAGTGCAAGCTTCCCTCCCCTCCAAGCCAAAGCAAATATACTCCACACTTCAAATAAACATGTGGGAAAGAGCTTTTACACCACTTCTTCCCTTGTAATTTTGCCCCCAAATGCTGCAGTCTACATGTATTTAAAAAAAGAACACAGCTCACATTAGTAAAAACATCTCCTTTTAAGAGGAGCCTTGAATATCTGAAAGCTGCTGTACTCCCCTCAGATGTGATCAAACAGGAAAAGCAGTGTTTGGTTTTTTGGACTTTTTTTGCTAGCATAACTAGTTATGCAAGAACATTGCATGAGAATGAGTATAAATGAGGGCCTGTCTGGGACATTAATCCATACCTGGTTTTGCTTTTTGGTAAAACAGAACTAAATATGATTTCTTAGGCAGAGGGGAATCAAGGAAATGCAAAGGTCTTAAATTCATACTAGTATGTGAGAGAAAGGCTTAAGTGGCTGAATGTTTAGTGGTAAAATGTTTACCACTAAAGAAAGAATAAAAATAAATTTAGTAAAGGTTCTTTAGAGGATGTAAACTGAAAGCGCTGTAACTTTAATCAGGATATCCACAATAACCTACTTAAATCACCACGTCCATAGAAAGCTTGTTCCAGCTCCCCAGATCCGTGAGAGATACTGCCTTCACTTCAAGCAAGCTGTTGCAGTACGTCTATCTGTAACACCACCAAACTGACTATAGATTTCATCACCGGGCAGTAAAATACCGGAGGACCCGACCCCTGTGAGTTGCGGAATGCATTTTAAGAAGCTGGGCTGACCATCAGGGAGCGAGTTGGTAACTACAGACCCAATGGCAGAGCTGGAGTCGCTCTGCGCTTTTCCAACACATCCTTCTTAAATCACTGTTTCTCTTGCTTTGATTGTTAACTCTTTTGGACAGAAAAAGGCTGCACAAGGAACAGCAATAGCCAGACTATCGGTAATGAAGTCTGGAGAGCTTCAGCTGGAAGTAATCAAGGCATAAGCATGGAGGCCTCAGGCCCCTGCTGCAGCTGGCAGAAGTACTTTTAACTCCCATTATTCAGTATCAGGCAGGGTTAGGTTGCACACTGTCACCGGCATGCACAAATGCCCGATATAAATAAATATCGCCTATTTGTGTGTACAAATTAAGCATGTACTAAAGTTGTACGCATAGACAGTCATGTCCTCAACCAAAGACCAGTCTGAGATCCTCTGGGACATGCAGCTCTCTGCCACCTGCAAGCCTTGGAGCTCATTTCCAGGTGCTGTGTCCAGTGCCCAACAAGATGGAAGAGCCACAGCCGGGATGTAGGTAATGCAACGGCTCAGTCGGATCAGATGAAGAACCTTACTGTAGTTGGGGAAAGCTCATTTGTTGCTCAACAGTGACCAATAAATCAGGCCTCCTATAGTGCATTTTACCTGTAACGTACTCTGTAAGAAGACAACTATCACTACTTTTTGTAATCAAAACACAGAGGTTAAGGCCCATCTTTTCAAAAGGAATCAGTGAGCTCAGAACTTACATTTCCAAGGAGACTTCTTAAGTGGATCTAATTTTCAGAATCATGAACAATCATCCTTTGAGAAACTAAGTCTTTAATGCCAGGCACCCAGGGGGAAAAAAAAAGAATAATTTATCCAAATGCAATCTGAATGATTAAATATAAGAATTTCACAAGACAGTTAATCAGCAAACTCATCTCCTGGCTTCCAATCCTTTGCAAGATCCAGTACAAATTGACACAAGAGACTATGAACTTAGTTTCCATTTTTGTAATAATTAATGTTAACAGAACTTTTTCCCCAGCCTGGATGGTAGCTGGATGTCACGTTCCTTATTCAAGCACTCACGCTCACTGTATTTACCCATTATTATAAAAGCACAGCAAGAACGACATCAGCTGTCAGGGATGTGGTTTTGCTCACCAGGGATTGCGCTGTTTTCTTTTTTTGGCGCACACCTAGCCAAATCCACAGCAAACCAGTGCAAGTTCACATGACTCTGTGAAATGAAGAGGGCTATTTTTCCCACCTAATTTCTATTGAAACAGAGTTTGGCCTATGTCACACATTTAAGCGTTTGCAGTTCTACCAGTTAAGAGAGCAGTGGTATATACCACATTAGGCAGTTTATTAATATAGTTTAACTCTTCAAATGTTGCTTTTCAAAATGCCAACGCAAGCAGAACACAAAAATATTGTTTGCCATATTTATTTTTTAAACTAAGCTCTGAATTATACAAGTGTAAAAGTGATTAATTAGCCAATAGCTTTTTAATACTCCTATAAAATATGACTAAATAGAATATTTCAAAAGTATGTACAATATAATGGAAATGCTAACATAATCTGTCACAGTGCTCAGACGTACCACTGTAATCAAGTCTTACTAGATGGTTCAGTCCGTTACTCTGTACAAAGAACAGTCTTTCTTTTTGCAGAAAGCTTTTTCACTGTTGCTGCATGGGAGGGAGGGAAAAAAAGACCAACCCACCCCTCCCACCCAATTTAGGATCAAATAAATGTTAAACAATTTATCCAGGGGGCACATTTTTATAATACAAAGCACTTTACAATAACTATGTCTGTAGTCATGTTATGGTTGAGGAAGGGATGCTCTTGCCATGTTTTCTTGCTGAAAACAAAGCATACTTGCCTGTGTATGTATATGTTAGGAAGGGGGGAGTTCGTACTATCTTGTCCTAATTACAAAAATCAAGGCCACAGAAATTCTTTGTTCTTTTGTTCCAAAAGAGCAGATTCCAAAATACCCTTTCTCCATGCATTGTAAATGTTTCCATGCTTTTAACTGTACTTAGGAAGTCATTGAAATTTCGATTTCATATCTGAAGAGGTCGGAAAGGACAAGCAGGCAGCGGGCAACAGAAACAGCAACTGTACTCCCCTGGTTTCCTTCTTTCATTTCCAAGCAGCAGCAGGAGCGATGCCCACCCCACGGAGGGCCACGGGGCATCGCCGCCAGCCACTCCCACAGGCTCCTGCTTTGGGAAAGAAATTAAAAGGATGTCATCTGTGTCACTGTGCATCAGAAGCTGTAACGTAACACAGAGATTTCATTCTTATTTATAGTATTACGACAGGAGAGAGTCTAATTTAGCACTGCGGACACCTTGTGAAAAGTGCAAGTCAGAGGGACTGAGCTCGTAGATGCTACACAAAAGAAAATTCCCAGAGAAGTAAGCAGGGGCTCTGCCTGTGCTTCACTGAATTAAACAGGAGAGCTGCTCTTCCAGGTAGTCAGCTTTTTTTGAAAGAAGCCTTTCTTCCGTGCCAGGCAAGAGCCAGCCTTTAGCAAAATACCAGCTTCTCTTAAGAGTTACAAATGCTGTTACTTTTATGATAGGGACATTATTCCCTAATACCTGAAACATTTTTCTATGATGACTGTTATTTTATCATATAAAGGTGATATATAAGCTTTGACCATAGTTACAACAGGCTTCTTTCAGTTTTCAGGTTTGTAGTTGTGTTTCTTTTTCTGTGCTTTAACCAATGAGCCACGTTCCACTCCCTCCTGGGTATTACTATATAGTTTTATAAAGACAAAGAGTAGTTGTTGAATGGGGCTTGTTTTTAAATGTCTGAAAATGCATTTCGAGGAAAGAACATTTAAGATCCAATGCTTTAATTTGCAGTATAGTTTTACATCATTTGAGGCTGAAGTCTGTAGTTCAGAACCAAGTCTCTGCAAAGTTTGAGTACATGGATACAAGGACTAGATTCAGCCTCCGACACTTTTGCATGTAAAAAAACCCAGAGTATCAACTTTGATTGGAGATGATCTCTCATCGCTTACATCAGTTGAGGATGTAGCCAGTAATTTCTTCCATACAGCATATATCAACAGAAAAACTCTTCTGCATTTAAATCTTACTCTCCCTGTTTATACTGGTCTAAAACCCAGGGATCTTAGCATTCTGCATGTTCTCAAAAAAGACAGTGGTGTTACTCCTGAAATATTGGAGGTGTTTTCAACATGAACATCAGGTTGTAGTCCCTAGGGCAGTGAGCAACAATTTATTTATTTAAACCAATTCTAAATGCACCACTGAAAAAACAATTTAAGTGAAACCTCTAAGGAGTTACTTTAAGACAACTTTACACAGATATCATGAGGATACTAAAGCCCCATTTTCTGTTCAGTCTCTGCTGTATTTAATGTGCTTCTATTAGTGTGACACACTCATGACGATGTCCGTAACGCAGTAACAAGTATCACATTATAGATATATGCTAAGTAAAGCACTACATCTCAACAGGACTATTAGGGGGCTGTGGTGGTCAGAGAATGAACTATATGAGACTGGTAAGTTCTCACTCTTGGAACGTCCTCACCATGCACGTTGGGAAAGGCATCTCCTGTCTTCGCCGACAAAGCAACATGCTTTTCCACCTGGAAGCACTGCAGAGCCCAGACGCCAGCACGGGGGACTTGACTCTGCTGAAGCTTGTAGCCTCACTGCTAATTAAGGGTGGAATGGAACCCTCCCTCAGAAACCACCTCATTAGGTTTGATGACAAAAATCTCGATTACAGAACCTAAGCTGACTTTTCAGATTCTAGAATGAGCTTCCAAGATGTATTTACTTATTTTAATTTGTAAAGGATTTTAAACCGTGGAATCTCACTGTGCCCATTTTATAGTCACTTTTGGGAGTACAGCTGCAGCTAATTAGCTTAAAAATCCCATCATATCTTACACATATGCTCAGTTTTCTGCAGTATTCATTTCAGTGGAACTACTCATGTGCATAAATTAAGCGCATGCTTAAATATATGCAAAATCTGAGCTCAAATGTCTAGAAAATATGTTCTCAAAATGACAAGTACACATAAAAAAAAATCATCATGGAAGGTCTGCCAGACAGGGAATCCAGTATCTGTCTGCTGTCAGCCATGATGAAAACACAGAACAATTTTTATAACCCAGTATACATTGCAAGTGAAAGAAACATGCAGGACAGAGTGAAAAAAGGGGATTCAATTGCATGCAGTCTAATTTCAAGTGTGTAATTATGGTCCTGTTTTCTTTGGCCTAAAAAAAGAGAAAAAAAAGCAACAAAAGAACACCAACCAACCTCTCCTCACCTCCGCAAACCCAAACTGCATACAGCTCAAAAAGGGCTTTAAAGCACAGGAAGTAGGGAGGGAAAAGATCCGAATATTAGAGATGTACGAGTAATTACTAACAGTTTCAGGGCTATTCAACACACCACTAGGAAAGCATTCAGCCTGTATCATTACTAGAACTTACAGCTATGACAGAGAGCAATGAATCCCTTCTTAAATGAGCAGTCAGTTACCTTCTCTTTCTTCCTCAAACTCAGAGAGAAGTACCACTCATGCCTTTATGGAAGATAAAATTACAATCCCTGTTGATATTCTGGCTCCCTCCTCCTTAGAGAGAAGGACTGAAAGACACCAGACCTTCCAGCAAGCTGCTGCCTCTCCCCTCAGCCCAGAGAGATGTTTCACATCCCTGCCACCATTAAGGACCAGTGTACTCTACAGCTGTTGGTGGAAGAGGGTGTTTTTCTGCTATTCCTAAAAATATTGCAAAGATGATAGTATTCCTTATGGAAAATTCCAGGGGGATGAAAAGGCCACCAAGCTGCTAGCAGATTAAAAACAACACGCATAACCCCCTTA
>NW_009594035.1:282-8789 GCF_000690535.1 Cariama cristata | reverse complement strand
GAAAGAGTAAGGTTTGCTGGGGAACCGAGGAGGTCAGAGGAGCCGGCTGCTTGATGGAGGGCAGTAGCAAGTATTCTGGGAGTTTGAATATCAAGCCTGATATCAGCCTAATTGCCCACCCTAAACAATCTCTCTGGTTGTGGTGTTTCAGCATGCAAATTATAGCTGTGAAAAAAATCCTCAGACTGAAACCCTCCCTTCTTTCTTCAGCCTTGTTTTGTCCTTTCCAGAAAAATCTATTAGTTGGTGTGTGATATGGTTACATATACAAAGATCTTTTTCCTAGCCCTTTTATTACATAGGCTTGATTACTGTGAAGGGATTTCAATAAGTTTAATGTCCTGGTACTCAAAAGGCAATGGCTGCCTTTCAGCAAAACAAAGCAAAGAAAAAAACAAGAGCTGTGCTGGAGGAGAGAAGTGCCGCTTCTGCCGGAGAGGCTCAGTTAGATACAGGAGGTGGCAGACCAGGGCGTCGAGTTTGAATGATTTTTGGCTTTGGAGAATTCTTTGGGTCCTCGTCTTCTTCCATGTCGCTGTCGCAGACATGCACTACCACACTGGGAGTGGACTCTGTTCCTGCGTGCAGCTCGTATTTCTCTCCTGAAAGCAGAGAAAAAGTTAGATCAAAAGATGACAGTCTGAGTAGCAGCGCAGAGCGTGGCACTCTCGGACTGCAGAATACTCCTGCACCTGGATAGGGCAGATGAGTGTGTGCTGCTCCTAAATAGAGGTGAGGGCAAGCACAGCTGGACTCTATCAGCTGTCACAACAGATTCTGGGGATCCTGCACCCTGCGGGCACTGATCATTGTTCTGTAAGGCATAATAAAATACCCTAGTGTCTAATGGTGTTTTGCAACAATATTAGTGGCCAACAGCACTGAGAGAAAAAAAAAAAACCAGTGTGAAGAGGAGAGAGAACACAGAAGTTCATAGTTAAGAGGAGGGACTGGATTCCAACCTATGAAACATTTGGTCTGAAGTCACGTCACACCTGTTGGGTTGGGACTATTCTTTTTTGTTGTTCTCTTTCATGGCTCCAGTCTCATTTAAAGCCCACTAGATTCTGCAATTTGTCGCCTCCAGACAGACATCAACACATGGTCCAATTGCTCCAGAAATCAAAAAAACACACGTATCTGCTCCAGATGGATTTTGAGATTCAAGGCTCTTTAGCTGGGGCTGTAACAAATTCTGTCTCTACAGATGAGATTACAGAGTACAGTCTATAAACGCTCACTAGCAGGCCAAACATTTAAACAGTACGTTAGGTTTTCTGACTATGTACGTTCCTAATTCTAAGTCTCCACCCAGTACTGCTGTGAGGAAGATGACTATGGCTTTGGTGGTTACCTGCAAGAATCCACAAGCAAACAAAGGAAAATCAGGATCGGACACAGGACTTCCAGTCCTGCATTCAGTCCATTGGCACTACACGTGTTTTGGATTGTACACAGGATGTAAGTAGGTATTAGTTATTAAATTGCAAGGAATTAATTTAAGACTGTAAAGAAAAAAAAAGTCCCAATGGTGACATTTCTGATAGGATGACTTGGTCTTTCAGAAGTGACACACACCCATTCGCAACACTAAAAACTAGAAACTAATCCAGATAATGCGCTGCCTGCCTTTGGACTATTTGTCATCACTCTCACCTCCAAGACCCACAAGCCACAGTTAAAATAGGTTTACAGTGACCACATACACACCTGATAGCTTAGATTTTTTGTCATAAGACTGCTCCAGAACCACTGCACATTGCCTGCAAAATATTCTGAGATGAGGAAGGTGAGGTCCCAAAATATCTAGCTGACCTGTGTTTGTGGTGCAGCAGCTCCTAAACGCCTGCATCACAGGCAGAACCAGGCAGTGCTAGCTGGCGTACGATGAAAGAGAAATGGCAGTCCCTACCTCAAAGCATTTGTAGTTTCCTCGCGTTACTAATTTGGATTTTTATTTATTAGCAACTTTGTGGCAGAGAAATTTGTGTGAGGAAGGGGTTGCAGGTTTGGCCCTGCATTCGCGCACATACTTCTGGGACTGTGCTCACGTGCTATTTGTGTGGGCAGATTCTTGGTCCAAATAAGACTGTGTGGCTTGCGACTAAAGGACATGCTGCATTTTTGCCTAAAAAATAGGAGGCAACTAGTGAATAATAGCTGTAAGTCAGGCATCTTGCTGTGAGAAATATTTTACTGCTGTGATACCATTAATGTTGACATTTAACTGCTCTATTTTTGGCAACCTTTCCTCTGAATCCAAATTGAGCAAAGCATTACAGGTCTTGCTGATAGGCTAAATATAAAAAAGAGCAATAGCTTGGTTGTGCTGCATTGAGAAATTATATGGTTTTTCTTTGCCTATTTTCCCTGCAGGCTTCAGCTAATTTCTAAGCTATGGGCTGACGTCAATGCTGCCAACCAGCACTGAAGGCTACATTGGTCACTGTCAGCTACAAGCAGCTCTGCAGTGCTGTGCACGCACAACGCCGGGCCCTTTCCTCGAACACCAGCACCATGAAGTAAATCAGATTCACTGCCCTCTTAAAAGGTAATAATCCCAGTTCAAATGTCACATTCTTTTACTGTTCAAATCATTCCCAGGAGGACACTTTCCGCTGAAAAAGAACAGTGGAAATAAGTACAGACACAAGGAAAAATATTCAGATGCCTCTGGCACAAGTAACTGCAACAGCAATTAATGTCACTTTGCAAATCAAAATGTGATGCACTCATAAATTAGGTTTTTAAGGCATACAGTTATTTCTGAGCATAAGTGAGCTGCAGACTCAGTTCTGTACTCACGATTATTCATGCCTGCAGAACTGTGGCTCAAACTGCAGAAAACCTTTTCATGACTGAGCTAGGAACAGGACAACAGTAACTATAGGACTTTTATACAGCTGTTTCTTGTTCCTAAATGTAACCATTGTTTGCAGAAAAATACTAAGGTAATGAGTACAAAATAAAAATCCAGTAGATACAGCCAGATTACCTCTTCCCTTTTGCTTTTTTCTATGCTTTCTTTCTTTCCTCTTAAACAACACCTCCAGCATGAAAAAAAAAAAAAAGCTCAATCCGCAGCAGTTAAGCTGGTGGAGTAATGGCTGAATCACTGCAATCAAGTTATGTTTACAAGACATAGGTTGTCCCAAGTTAAGATTAGCAAGTCAGGTTAGCATAGTTAAGACTCACCAACTTCTGTAGTTAATAGCACTCCAGCACTTGTCCACTTATCTCATTCAGCTCTCTCTGATGCTGCCTCCCTTGCGATCTCAGGCCCTACATTGCCCCACCACTCCTGCTTCTCCCACTTGCCTGGAGATTCTGACAGGCTAAGCCAAAGGATTCTTGGGGAGAGGTGTCTTTCTCCTCCAGCAGTCTTTGGGCTATCTCTATCCCTTATTATTAAATTGTTTAAATATCCACGTAAGCTGAGATAACAATGGAAACTCACATAAATTTACTCAGAAAAATATAATAAAATCTATCAAATATGCTCGAACATACAAATTTTGCCTTCAGGATATGATGCAGGGAAGAATTAAGCTGTGGCACCTCCACCATGTCGATTTGTCAGAAAATATTCCTAACAACCCTCTGAAAATAGCAGCGATGTTCCTCTCTTCATTTGCTTCGCATAAGAAAAAAAATAGGAATTTGAAGTTTCACTGTTCAACATGGGCTTAGCTGCTTTTATGTCACTTGGCACTACCTTTTGTGACCACATCAACCGCAAACAAACCCAGACCCTCAGGTGACGCAAGAAAGATGACCACAAGAACAGCACAAAAGCAACTTATGATATTTCAGAATTGAATAACGGCATGTGACTTTTCTCTCCCTTTGTGAATCTGTACTACGACCTTTCATTGATGGTGCATCTCTTGTCTAATGAGGCACTTTTGTCCAGCAAAGAGTATGTTCAAATACTTAATTAATAATGAAGAAATCGTAATGATAGTGTGCAGCTACCTCATCTCTGATTCTGACTCGTGATCAAAGGTTAATCGGTTCAGAGCTGCCCATTCCATGTTAAACGTCATTAGCATTAAAAAATACCTTCCACCTATAGTCCCTTCATCCAAGTGCTTTACAAATAATACGGTGCAAATGACAGGTGGTCCTTTGTACGGGTGCATGCTTTTGCCAGAAGAGATACAACCCATCCCACATTAACACCTCTACTGCATGGATCTGCTATACGCAAAATGGAGGAGTTGCTCTCTGGAAATCCGTGACTGATGTTGCAGGAGAAGGGCACCCTCCTCTCCTGGCCAGCAGAACAGGGCAGAGGGAAAGCTTTCCACATCCAGCAGCTCTCCTGTACCCTGCCCCTGGTAAGGGGAGGAAAGGGCAGAAGCAGCCGCAAAACTGAGGGGAGAGGAAGGACAGAGATGGAAAATTTTACCTATTGCTCATCTGTCTGCCCCTCCATTCCCTTTTAGTCCTCTCTGGAAGTCATATGACGTATTTAGTATTTCATTTGAATTGGTGGGAACAAACATAAGAGTTTGAAAGCACCTTGGCATAGAAAACTTGCCATGCAAGACACGTTTTGAAATCCCTGTGTGCAGCATTTACTGGGCAGGGTCCTGCTCTTCCCTGTTTTCCCCTTGCCTGTGCAAGGGTGAGCCAAACCCAGGGCAGAGCAGGGGCAAGAGCTATGCATCCTCCTCAAGTAGCCCAGCTACAGCTTGGCAGGAACAGTGACATCTTCACTGCTCAGAGACAAAAATGAAACCCTGACCCAACCCCTTCTCTGACCACTAATCATCCGCAGACCCAGCAGCCAAGTGGCACAGACTGCTGCAGAGTCTCCTTTGTGTCCCACTGTGGACCTAAAAGCCATCACTTTTAACGCTTCAAAATGGTGCTTTCATAATGGGAAAAATGTATTTTAAGTCTCCTTTGTGTCCCACTGTGGACCTAAGAGCCACCACTTTTAACGCTTCAAAATGGTGCTTCATAATGGGAAAAATGTATTTTCACAACCTGCAGTGGGGCCTGAGGACATTTAGGAGGTGCAAACCCTGCTGGAATGCTGATGAAGGTCTGAGAAATGTGGGGAGAACTGAAACTGGTAAAAATTTGTCTATATGGGTGCCCAGCCTGCACTAGTTTTCAAAGACTGCCTGAAATTCTGGAGGCGAGTGCTAACTGACAGGACAAAATCACACTGGAGAGCACATGGAGCAGTTAAGTGCTCCTGACCCTGACCATTGTATAGTGCAGATCTCATCAGCGGAGCCATGATCCGTGAATCAAGGCCATGGGGGAAAAGCCATTTGTCTGGGCAGCCGCTCTGTGGGCAGCAGGCAGGGGTTGAGATTGGCAAGGGGAGGCCAGGGCAGCACTTGGGATCCTGGGGAAAGGCACTCTGAAGAGGGCAGACTTAGCAAGTGAGGGAGTACAGGGCCGTCTGTTGAGATGAAATTGGGGTAACGGGTTTGAAAGAGGCAATGGGGGAAGGAGGGAAGAAATATGCAGGTTGGGGGGTAGATAGGGAGGGGGTAGGACTGCTTGCCAGAAAATAAGGACTTACTCCAGTGCCAGGAAGATGGTGATGGTTTGTAAACTGCTGCGCTAAGAAATAGCAGAACAAACATAGCTGCCTTTTCTTTGAGAGAAGCAGCTCTGCTGTATATACATAGCCTAGACCTGGAGATTCCCCCCCAGCCCCGTACAAACATTTCTCACATAAAATTATATCCTGTATTCCTCAGTGGGATGAAACTAAGACCTTATAAAACGTTATGGAAAAGACATGAGGGCCTAGACTAGACAACAGCTTGGTATGTTGCAAGTGTTCCCATAGGAGTTAGGCCCAAATTAGGCCAGGCAGAAACACAACCTGGGCCTGACAGGCAAACAGCCAAACTCCCACCCTAGTTCAGTGCAATGCCTTTGCATCTTCATCGGTATTTTAAACTACTGAAAGTTCTCTTGGCAGTGGAAGTGTTTTTCATCAAAGAGATAAATGGTCATGCTTTTTTATTTGCAATATATTGAAAAAATTGTAGGCTGGTGGTCAGAACCAGGCACAGTCACAGTTGCTGGCTCTGACTGGTCTACAGCATTCTGTTCATGCCTCATTTAAAGTTCAATTTCTGCATCTGCAGAAAGTGAGAATATACATCAATCAACTAGAACCTTAAACAAACATGCCATAGTCTTCCCCACGAAGGAAATGTACCCTTTCTGATCTCAATTTAATGTCGAAGGACCAAGAGCCAGCTTCCTTTTGTGCGTAGCAAAAAGAAATCTTTTCTGTTAGATCTCTCAAATGCCAGACAGTCATTGCTGCAGCCACAAGGCTGCAAAAAAACCCCAAACTTGTCCCAAAACTGAGCTTGGAAAAAGACAACACACAGCAAATCCGTGGACTATCTTCTGGCGTATTAATTTTAGTCTGGAGTGAATCTCCCAGCCTTTGCACCTAGGGACAACTTTAGTCTCTGATTTTGTGGCTATGATGATTATGGAAGCGTACTGTGAAAGGAGATGACCTGTATTCATGAAATGGGAATGTAGTGTGGGTCTATGTCCAAGAGGTGTATCTTACATTCCCAGCAAAGTAGGTCAGTAAAACTCATCTTGTACTGAGGACATAACAAAGAAACTGTTCACTATTTAGAGACTCAAATGAGTTTTCCTCGTCCTCAGACATTAATCTTACCAAATCAGTGTATTTAATATAGCAAAGATTCCTCACAAGCTAAAGACATAGAAGTCAGGCTCTAACATTCTGTAAACTGTGCCAGCGAGTATTTTTTGATAGTTGATAAACCATAGTTACATTTTTTAATTGTGTTTTTTGAATGAAAAAAAACCCAGCGTTATTTGATGTACAGCAGTATGTTTTACTGATGTGATACTGAGAAATGAGTTTTGATGGGATTTGTTTTTCAATGAAATTCTATACATAGTAAATGCACAACTGAGAACTGCAACACTATTTTAAAACCACCACTGCAGTTAACTAAAATTGATCTGTCTAATGAGTGCTAAAAATAGAAAGAAGAGAGCACAGAATGACTTTTCATATTGCTCCCTGCAGGCTCCTTAAATATGGGTGAATATGACCTTCACGCAAAGCTCTCCCGCAGTGTGGGACAATGAGTGATATTTCACATTCCACTGCTCTAGAACAGGAATTGATTTATTACCCAGCTAGCTAGGGAATTCGTTTACATGTTTCCATTTATAACACTGCTGCATCAAAGGAAAAAAAAAAAAAAGTGTTTTTTGTCTTTCTTTTATTTTTATTCAGCAGTTTAGAAGCAAGGCATCAATTCTGGAAATAATAATATGCAATATATTACAAGTGTTACACCTGACAGCCCTTTCCTATGGGCTTTCTCGCTGAGGGGAATAAAACACAGGAATCTCTGATGTTCTTCTCATATATATTTTCCCCCTGTGAGAGATCCCATGTGAAAAAAGATATGAGACGATCCTGCAAACCTTGTGAATCACAAAACGTCTCTTCCTGCACCCCACGCACTTCAGCTCTGGGTTACTCTGGCGCAGTTACACAAAAGCCCCAGTGACAAGATGTCTGCAATTGGAGGCTGGTCTCAGAACAAGAAAGCAGCATCTTCAGTACAGCTGGGGAGATGAAAATTCTCTCATCCCACAAGAATTTCAAAAATAAACTCTGATAAATTTTCATGAGCTCACCCCTCCAGTTGTTATTAGATTGGATCTGAAGTGTTTTATTTCAATAGGAGAATAATTTAACAAGCTATTTTTTCTTATGGTTTATAAATATAAATTGGACTAATTTCTAAATGATACTGCTTAGACCTGAAACTGGAACCTTTTCCATTTTGAAAATTTTAAAAGAGGATGCTTTAACAGATTTGAAAGAAAACTATTCGTAAAGATGACTTAATTAAATCAAAAGTAATCCTCTCCTATGAGAAGTTTTGGTTTCATCAGATGAGCGTTTTCTAAGGGAAAGCATTGTTTCAAAAATCCCACCTAGCTTCAATTCCTGGCATTAGCTGAAGATGGGAAGCCAGAAGAAAGTCTATCTGCATTATCCATTGACATCTATCCTATTTTGATAGAGGCTACAACTCATCCCATTCCTTCTGCATACAGTTTTTAACAGAAAATGGGCAGTTCCAACAGAGCAATCCTGCCAGGATTGTTGAATGGTAGTTCCCTCTTGACAAACTTGTTAGTGTGAAAGATTCTCCACTCTAGTGGAGATGCAGTGATGCCTAAACATTTGATAAGGTATTCTGCACCTTGGAAAGCAGTACCAAGCAGATGTGATTTAAAGCAAAAACTCCTCAAGTTCATGGACAAGCATTTGACCAGTCACAGAATCACAGAATGGTCGGGGTTGGAAGGGACCTCTGGAGATCATCCAGTCCAACCCCCCTGTCAAAGCAGGGTCATCTACAGCAGTTGCACAGGATTGCGTCCAGGTGGGTTTTGAATATCTCCAGGGAAGGAGACTCCACAGCCTCTCTGGGCAGCCTGTGCCAGTGCTC
>NW_009594035.1:0-237 GCF_000690535.1 Cariama cristata | reverse complement strand
TTTCAGTTTGTGCCCGTTGCCCCTTAACCTGTTGCTGGGCACCAGTGAAAACAGTCTGGCCCCAACCTCTTCACGTCCCCCCTTAAGGTATTTATAAGCATTGATGAGATCCCCTCTCAGTCTTCTCCAGGCTGAACAGACCCAGTTCCCTCAGCCTTTCCTCATCAGGGAGATGCTCCAGGCCCCTCATCATCTTCGTTGCCATCGGTGGACTGTCTCCAGCAGTTCCTTGTCTTT
>NW_009594034.1:51423-59266 GCF_000690535.1 Cariama cristata | reverse complement strand
TACTCCCAACGGGGCCTCCACGCCCCGCCTCCTCCTTAAGCCCGGCTCCGTGAAGCCCCGCCCCTCCACGCAGGCCCCGCCCCCAACCTCTCCTCAGCCCTTTGCCTCAGGCAGCAGCTGCCGCCCTGGTTAGCCGAAACCGTTATTTATTTTTTTTTTTCCCCCCAAATCTACTGCAGTTTTTCACAGTGGCGCTTGCTCCTTCCTGAGGGACCTTGCCAGCGCAGGGAAACCCAGCGGCACCTCTGCTTATGCCACCCCGGGGCCGACCTCTGGCCGACCCAGGCCCAGGCGCAGGCCAGAGGGGCCCAGTGCCTCAGACCAGCCAGGTCTGGCATGGTTGAACTGCAGCGTAAAATCAAGCTGCTCACGGGTGATGTAACCAGTGGTTCTCTCTCAACTGGTAAAATAGCCCCTCACCATCGACATGGTGTATGGAGGAGACACAATGGAGGGAAAACAGCTCCATAAGATCAAAAGTCTCTGTGATTTACCACACTGAGGATGGTCTGATCTGCCACCCGAGGCCTGACCAAAGGCCCCAGCTTTCTGTCAGTGTCTGTGAATTCACGTAAGACCTGAAGGTGGCAAGCAATGTACACTTAACGTGAAACCAGCCTGCAGTCCACCTTCCCAACTTGTCCCTAATGGCTGCAACTAAATCCCCGTTTCTGCGAAAGCACAATTTTTGCATTGTGTTTTGTCTGTATGTCATAACGTTTGTTTCCCTTACAAGTCACGTGTATGTTAACGTTTCACCCTCCATTAGGCTATATCAGTGACACAAATCACACAGTAAATTTGTCATCACAGCAGGACCGAATTTAGGCCACATACTGACTCCAGTTATTACCAATCGCCTCAATTTCTGCCGCTGACACAGCAGGAGGACTATTTACCTCCTGGCTCAGGCATCATGGTGGGGGCTGAGTCGGGAATGGTTGCAATGCACTCTGAAGCTTGGAAAATGCTACATCAGTCGCTAATGTTGCCAACTTCAGATATGTCCGATCTATAAATATTTGTTTAGTCTGTCTACAAACTGGCATTGTAAAATCAGGGCAGATAAGCTGATTTTCTGCCCTTCCTTAGTAATGTAGCCAGAGAGAAGAGAACATTGCAGTAACTGTTTCATTATAGTACCACAACTGGGAGAGATACCTGGTGTTATGCCTCTGGGTTTACTGCTTTGAGACGTTTGCAACAATCCGACAAAAAAAAAAAAAGACAGGCAAATCCCTTCTCCAAAGGCACACAAACTGTCCATCAGCTACCAACAAATGATCTGCACATTCGTCTTTTTTGCAACGTGCAGATCCCTACTTGGAATAACACTGAGGTGTATAAATCTTCCATTTCTGTCTGAGGCTCTCCTGTAGCAATTACCCAAAATAACTTAAAAGCTGCTCTATAAGTATGAAAAGCATGGCAGCCTAGCAGTGAGATTCCTGTAACCAGCCTATAGCTCTGTTCACTTAGGTACATAAGGGCACGTGTCAAGGCACTGTATGTTGTTACATCCCTTTATGAAAGCGTTTCGTATTTATTGCCTTGCAATGTATTACTGTCATGTTGCTACTAGTAACTCATACAGTTAATGCTGACGGTATAGGCTGCTTTGTTATTTCTTACTGGAAACTTCAAACACACCCTCATTACACTTTTTGGTATACATTTACTAATAAGCATGTAATGGTTTTCATAGATACATAAGTATGCATGAATGCATGCACACTTGTGCATTCTGCTTGATTTTATTTAAATCACAAACTGCTTTTGGCAGACATAAGGGTAGGTAAGGTTTTTCAATTTTCTTTTTTTTTTTTTTGGTCCTCCTAGCCTGGGAATAGCAGATTTGGTTTTAATCAACCTCTTTGCAGTCTTGAACTTTGTCCTCCTGGAATACAGTGCCATTCATTTAAGGATTTCCCTCTGTCTAATAAACATTAATGAATCACACTCTACAATTCCCTTGTGATCTTATCTCAGTTTCACAGATGGGGAAAACAGAAACAAATTAAGGGGTCTGCACACATCACAAATCAAAGGCAGAGCTGGGGGAAGAACCCAGTAATCCCAGCACAATTCCCTGCTCCAATAACTCTGTAAAAATGCGTTTCTACCCATGCAGCTGCTCTGTCAGTAACTGCCTCGCAGAGGGCTGCGTGGTTACTTTCAGGCTAGCCAGAAAGATTGAAATCGCTCTTTTCCTAAGGTTTAGCTTTAGACATAACTGCAAATTCTGTGAGGTGATAGAGGGCTGCAGCTCTGCCAGCTTCCTGTACTGAATTATTCCTGAGGATGTCATCTTTCCCTTCTGAGCAGAGGATATATTTTCTTTTCTGATGAGCGGAGATGTAGCAGGATATGGGGAATATTCCAGCCCCTACTTGTACACCACAGGTTTATCCATCTTCCCAGAGAAGAGCCCTGACTTCCTGGGGAATTTTCTTGTCCTTCTTCTGGACAAAGTGGCCCATTCCAGACAAACATGGCATCCATTGGTGCCGGTGAAGAAAACCACATCTATTAATTACATCACGCAAGTGAAGACAGATAATTGCCTTGTGTCTGGAATCTTTAAGTAGGGCCACTTTCTAGAAGAAAGATCCCCGAGCTGTAATTTCAGTACAGACAAACAAAATAAACCAACGTTCCCTGCAAGCTGCACTCCTGTCAGACAACCAGCAGTTTTTTCTGACAGCCAGGATTTTTGTGGCACTGGCTGTGAGTCATTATTGAAAAAGTGTTATTCTTAAAACAGAGGATAAGCACTGTGGAAAGAAGGTGTTAGACACAGCAAAAAAACCCAAAACCCCTTCTACACCTCCATCTGCTATTTTACAGTGCCTTGCTACAAAACATTTACAAATTGACAGGTTTTATTTCAAATTTTGCTCTGCTTGTTACAAATTACCTCGTTTTGAAGACAAAATCAGAAGCCTTAGCCTTTCTCCTACATAATGAATAGATTTTCCTTGTGTATAGCTCCATGGAAAACAACAATTTCTACAGTGCAGCCCTCTGCCAGGATAGCCCGGTTACTCATAACGACATTCCCAGGTTTCTGCTAAAAAAGGCTGCAGGAAATACAGCGCCGGCAGCAATCTGCACTTCTACTGGCTTAGCTTGTTTTTTTTTTTGCAGGTGGCAAGGGACAGCGTATGGCCGGATCCAGGCTGGGAATTGCTCTGCCAGAATAAAATACCGCTATTTCTGTGCAGGGAAAGGATTTGCAGTGTCAATCTACCTTGAGAGCACATCTCAACTGCAGTCTTGGGCATGACATAGCCCCTGTAGGAGCTCCTCAGCCAGCTCTCACTGAGCTGCTGCCGGCACGAAGGATGAGATAACCGCTACAGCAACTGCTCGTCCACTTGCCGGTGGCCAGACCACCCGGCACAGCTTGCGCTGAAGTCTGTACCCTTACCCCTTCCTGAGCCAGCTGGTCCGAGGGTGCCGTACTTTTGTCTGCACATGGCCACAGCCACAGGTCTGACCTCAGTGAATCACAGCTACAGACTCAGGGCTCTGTGCCCCAGTTCTGCAAACGTTTCTGCACAAACCTTATTGTATTCAGCAGAAGAGACCTGGCTTACTCACTGTTACTCTTAAAAGCCCGTTTTGTCTTTAAAGTTGGTCTACGACGGGCCAGCAATTGATTTTGTTAATTTACCACCCTCACACGTACGCCTGCATCACCCTTTTTAAATTTAACTGCAGTGTCAGATCTGCAGCTGTTTCCGAGGCCACATACATGAATGATTGCTGCTCCTGCCAGGTGCAAGTATGAATAAAAAGGTCGCGGGCTGGAGGGAGGATTAGGCTTTGGCTCAGCTGTTTGCATTCTCACACAGAGCACGGTCCGTCCGTCCATCCGTCCGTCCGTCTGTCAGCCTGCACACACAAACCAGACAAGTGAGGAGCTGAATATTGGAAACAGTTCAGTGACTCTCGTCCAAAGCCGCTACCAAAGATGTGCACTCTCTGTGGTTTAAAACAAGCTTTTACAGCATCCTCCGGCAGCCCTTGGTTCAGTGAAATTATCCTTACAGAAATATAAATGCAGAATGGCGTGGGAACAGTCTCCCCGGAGACTGGGGTCGGGTAGACTGAAGAATACCTAAATCTTTACATGGTGCCTGAGATTTTCATGTTAAGTTGGAACATTTTCTTCCCACGCTCACCTAAGAAGATGAAGGCAGACAGCTACTTACGGGCAGTTAGCACATACACCCACTACTGAGAGCAATCAGGGCAAAAAAATCCACCAGGCATGGACCAGACCCATCTCCCTGGATCTCCACTCGAAGCATTTCGCTAATTCAAGGCCTTTTTGTACCTGCAGTAATGAAAGCTGATGGCTACTTTAAGACCTTCTCACGCTCGCACTTCTGTTACGACCCGTGGGAGGCTTCTAATCTATTTCTGTATGTTAGACATCATTTCTCTTCTGCCTGCCTTATCAAATGTGCAAAATAATCAATAATTCACTTAGGCTCTACGTTCCCATTAGAGTGCACCATGGATGTGATTTAAATATATTTCTACGACTGTAAAATAAGCAGATATCCTAAACTGTCCTGGAGTTGTCCTCTTGTATGTGATAGCACCTCATACCACCCAAACCAGTTTTATTTCCCCAACTGTTAAACCTAGGACAACACTACTCTTTCGTTCCGTACTAAGACCATAGAATAAAAGCAGCTGACTGCTTTCCCAGCCTCTGTCCTCATGGAGGGGAACGTGGGGTGAAGAATTAACCCCCGGCATGAGCTTTTCTCATAAGTCAGTAAGAAAAGCCAGATCTCCTCAATACTCTCCCAGAATTAGATGGTGATGACTGGAGGCACCCGTTGCCTTCCTCCTCTTCCCGTAGCCCTCACCACGCGCTGCAGTTAAAAGCTGACCCGTGATTACAGGGCGATTTCCTTCCAGAGCCTTGTTTTGAAGGACCTGAGATTCATGTCGCTTTAAGAAGCAAAAAGCTGGTAGGACAGCCTCCCATCCCTTACTGCTGACGCTGTCACACCTCCTAAGTCAGTGATAACCTCATCCCTCACACCCCTCTGGGGTCAGCTCGTTTTATAGGGGCGAGCTGGGCTGCAGGAGATTAAGTGACTCGACCAAGGTCAAGTCACACGTCACCAAGTCACAAGTCAACACAGAGGGGGTTCAAAGTGAGAGATGCCCAAGTGCCACATCCCTGAGTTAAGAGGTCTGGTTAGACCCAACCAGCACCGAAGCTCCTCCTTACCGGAGTCTCAGCCTTGAGACCCAGGGTCAAGGAGACAGGCCTATCAAACAGACCACCAAAAAACAACTCGTGTATTTTGTCTGTGAGCCTACAGACCAGAGGCTGCATTTCCCAATTTCCTTTTGTCCCTCTGCTTAACCCTTCGGTATCAACAACTGTGGCCATCTGCAGCATCCAGTGACAAGGGCAGAGCATGTGGCAGCCACACATGTCCTGGTAATGACTTCATTTCTTCCACCAGCTCTGGAAAAAACAAAAACAACACCAAATCCCTGGTCTTGCATAATTGTGGCCCTGTTATTCATGGATCTTAAATTGTACTCCTTCATGAATTTTAATGTACAGTCCATTTTCTTTCCACTAATCCTACATTAGGCTGGAAGCCTTTATAGACCAAACATTTGCCCTCCTTAGCTCTTTATTCCCTGCAGCATCGTGGCTGCTGCGGCCCCAGGCGTTGCCCTTGTCTCAGCTGGTCTGACAGCTAGGCTCAACCAACATTAAAGTGCTTTCTTATTAGGTACTCTCATTTTGTGCATCCGTGACAAAAGCAGCAGGCCTGTTGAATAGACACCCTGCGAACAGCAGCTTATTTATTTTGTCCATGATTTGCCGATCTATTGGCGTGGATATTAGTTGCACAGCATTTGAGACAACACCTGTCCGTGAATCTTTAATGCTAGGCTTCTGTAAATCTCTTCTTCCAGCTCGAACCACCTCCACAGGTCATCAGGAACAAGTGAAAGCCCTCTAGGAAATTCTCCTTGCCAAGGAACCGCAGAATTTCTGTGTTGTTGCTGCTGGGCGACACACAAGGGCAAAACACAGACAGTTGTACACCGGCGTAGACCGTAAGATGCTCAACTGCCTTACTTTAAATGGCATTTAGATTTGAAAGCCAGGTAGGATCATTAGATGCTTTAATCTGACCTTCTGCAAAATGCAATTTGAGCCTGTTATTTCACCACTACATTTAGTAATTTGTTCAGCTGAAGTGATGCTTCCAAACGGACGACACCTAGGCTCGATTTGAAAAGACGACGAAGCCATAGCTTCCTTCGGTAAGCCCTCCCCGCAGAATCGGTCTGCCAGGTCTGCCCCGAGGAGCGGAGTCTGCAACAAATTGAGGCAAGATGCTCTTTTTGTATAAATTGCTAAGAATATCAAACCCTGCCTTTCCATGTGTCTCGCAGAACCCTTATTAGATGAAAAAGGAACATTGTACAGTCCTCAGCTATAAAGCTCTAAAAATATGGGAACTTTGATGTAGAAACGCATGTTAAGGACCTTTCTGGCCCCGACTACAAACGTTCCCAATTGCCACCAATTTCACATCACTTGCAGAACCAGTGGTAATATTTATTTTCCAAGCTCTGCAGAGTTCACTTGGTGTTTTAAGGATTCCAGCCCTGAGGATCCTTTGTGCTGGCGTGTGCCCTTAGTGCAAGAGGCAGGCAGGCACAGGCAGAAATGAATCTGTCTTAAAATCTGATTTGACTGAAACAACACTGACCTTACGAGAAGTGTGGAGTCCGAACCAGGCCTGCAAATCCCATCTGTTTCTTATTTCTATAACGGGCAAGCTAAAACCCTAAATCCAAACAGCTCTGAGCTTTGAATCCAAACTTTGCAGCTTGAGTCCATTACTAGCAAGGACAACCGCTAGCCCAGCATGGACTCGCTTCTAAATTGAACACTGGGATTTATAGCACAACACTGAAGGAAGGAGACACATCGCTGGTTGACTAACAGCTAATCTGGGGAGGTACTTGGAGACAGAGAGTCATGGGTTGGTGCGTAAGTTGACTCACCTCTTTGCTCCTCATAAAATTGTTATCACAACACTGGGGACTTCAGTGGCGTTTTGAGGGTTAACCGGTGTTTGAGAGCCACTCGAATGCTCCTTTACTGTTAGGAGCTAATAAAAACCTGCACTAACGCTCTGTTAGGTATTATATTAAGTTACAGGTTTTGCTGGTTTTTTGCTGCAATTTGATGTCAAAAAAAAGAGATCTCATCTGTAAAGCAAGCAGCTTTTTAGGTTTTTATGATAAATAAAAGTCAGGGTATTGAGAAAAAGCCTTGTCTCTGTCCTTTAATTCAAAAGAACAAAGCTGGTGAAGGCTGGGCTCGGAGCGTGAATGGAATTTGGCAATACCGTTCCCATTAGCGCAGAACAAACCCGTTAAATATATAATGGCTCGAGTACGATGTGGATTAGAAAAATAAGTGTGAAACTGTGAGGGTCCTAATTATTTTCCATTCACCTACCTTTACATTAAACACCAAGTTTCGATGCTTCCCCAGATGCTGGGTAAATTATTGAATTTTTTAAGCGATGCTCTGTTTATAGAATTGGAATTACTCAGTATTGGCCTTTGTTTGGAGAAGAATCCCCGTCCATCCTCACTAATGGCTTCTTCTGATCTCATCCGACGTGGAGGATTTCCTGAGCGTATTAAAAACATTATTCACTTTGCCTTTTTAGCTTAGCCAAGGATTTGATAATTTCCGCATAAGAACTGTATGTTTTGCTGCCTTTGAACTAGATTTACTCCCTGACGGTTGATGCCGTGCACTCCGTTC
>NW_009594034.1:50870-51392 GCF_000690535.1 Cariama cristata | reverse complement strand
ACACATGTACGTAGGCGCTAGGGGAGTTCTTGAACTGGTTAGATTATAGATTTTTGGGGTAAGAATCTTGGCATTTAGCACAACTGAGCGTATGAACCTCAGACTACCTTTGACACCTGAAAATACGTCTAAGAGGTGGCAGGATGGGCATGGCCCCGGGGGGGATGGATCCCACCATAGGCAGCAACGTGGGATGGATCACCTCTTGGGCTGGGTTTGCGGAGCAAGCCCGGCCTTCGCCCCATCTCTGCCAACAACCCGGCCGCCTTGGGGTGCTTGAGGTGCAGCAGCCGCACGCCTGCTCCTCCGCAGGAGGCAGCTCCCAGCCTCATCCCAATTAATCATCTCCTAATGACTTTTTGAACTGGGAGGATTTCCTTAATTATACAACGCATTAGACTTTAATCAAGAAATCAATCTTCCACGCCACCCGAAACCCGAGGGTACAGCGCGTTTGGCGAAGAGGAGCCCGTGCCGTCCCTCGCGCTGCGCTGCCGCGGGCCCCGCGACGCAACGGGCCGG
>NW_009594034.1:49963-50680 GCF_000690535.1 Cariama cristata | reverse complement strand
GGTCAGGCGCGGCCGCGTTAGGCAGGGAGAGGGAAGGACGCCTGTATGCTGGGGCGCAAAGGCAGCGGAGCTCTGCGAGGAGAGGGGTTCGCTTCGTGCTCATCCTGCCACAGGGACGTTGAAGCAGCGGCGATGGCCGTCGGAAAGACTCCTCGTTGACAAATATGCCATAACAAATGAACAGGGACAGCCTGCAGAGCAAAACAGGAACGGTCTGCGACGTATTAATAGTTTGCTGCCACCCCACAAAAATGACGCTCTGCTCCTTGAGGAACGCGTTCGGCTGCTGGCTGATGTACTCGCTCAGCCGTGGCCGTGCCCTGTAGCTTTCGGCAAACCCGTTACCTTCTCCTCCTCACCCTGGCTCTGCCGAAGCCGGTGCTGCTCCGCGCGCCCGGACGTGCCTTGGGAGCCGACCTGGGCACCCGCTGATCCCCACGAGGTCCCAGTGACCTCTTCCTTGAACTGGGAGCAGCACCGGTGGGTTATAAGTGGAATTTGGAAGTGGTGCATGCTGGTGCAGGGCTCGTTACCGAATCTAGCTGGAAATGATTTAATTAAGATCCCTGCACAGCCCCGTGCCTGTGCCGCGGCTCAGCCGAGCACTGACACCCGTATAATTTTTCCGCCGCCTGACGCAGGATGCCAGGCAATGCGCAGCCCTCGTGTGCCGGCTTAGTGCCTTTGTGCCGGGCTGGATGCGGCAGGGGAAGGATT
>NW_009594034.1:48471-49941 GCF_000690535.1 Cariama cristata | reverse complement strand
TGAAGCCTCAGACGGCTTCGCCTGCTCCCATCTCACGCCGAGATCGACACAACCCCGTGTGCACGTCCTGCCTCTGCAAACCTCGTGAAAATAAATACAAATCCTGGGGTTGCTGTGATCTGCTCTAGTGTCAAACACCGTGCGAGGTTGCTGTGATCCAAAGGAAAGGCTATGTCTAATCAAACATTAACCTCGCTTTTCTGTTCCAGTTTACAGGATGCCGAGAGGCTGATGGCAGCAAAGGATTTCCCTTAAAGGATGCCGAGCGCCCTGCTCAGAGCAGAAAGCCCCTGTTGGGAGTCGGGGAGAGGTTGATGGTCGTTACTGGCCCGATCCAAGCCCTGGCAGCACGCGGCTGTGACGGCAACTTTAAGGAGGTGCAGCCACCGTGGCACCTCCAAGTTTGGATTATTTTGGTGAAGGAGCCCTTATTTCTCCCCTGATGTTATTAAAACGGATCCCCTTGCCCGCAGGCGGAGCATCCCCCTCGTGCAATACCCGTATCGCACAGAGGACCCCGATTTTGCTTGCATTGACCCCCAGCCCTGTGGTGCTGGCTCCTCCGCAGCGGGGTCCCACGGGGGACTGGGGGTCTCGCCCGACCAGCGGGCGTGAAACGTTCACGGCAGCGTTTCACAGCATAACAGCGCTCAGAATTTTTACAGTTGATTAACAGGTGGGTTTTAATTTTCTCCTTTCTGAGGAGCTCTGGCTGGGGCAGCCAGCCCCAGTCAGTTTTATTTTCCCTGATACCAGTAGGAATTTTTTCACAAGCAGCTGCAAAGACTCAGCAACTTAAAAAAAATACACATCCCTGCGGCTTTCACCTCCGGATTCGCTGTGCCGGGCGCAGGCAGCTGCTGGCCTGGCTCTCCCCGCACCCCGAGAAACTCTTGCCCCATCGCAGCAAGGCGGCAGCGGTGACGGGAGAGGAAAACAGAAAGGGGTTTTTCCCTCTGTTTATAGAAAGGTTTTTTTCTTTCTAACGAAATGCAAATACAGGCACCAAAGATGTGACGCAGCAAAACGGTTTAAGAAAGAGTATTATGGTAACGGGAGGGAGGGAGACGGGGCCGAGCTCCGAGCTCGCCTGTGTCAGCCCGGTTTGACACCCAGTAGCCTGCTTTGGTGTTAAATGGAGGCGAGGACCAAAACATGGTGGTGGCTGTGTTTCCTCTGCCGAGCCCTGCTGTGCCTTCGCCGGCCATCGAGGTCCTGCCCGAGCTGGGGCTGCCCAGGCACCGCGTCCTTCGCCCCGTCTTTCGCCCGCCCAGCTGACGAGGATGCTGGGGCGGGGAAAGGATTTTGGAGTATCTGCTGCCTTTGCGAGGAGCTAAAAATAAAAAGCATCTGCTAAAAACAATGAATGATCAGGGAAAACATGCTAAACCCCAGAGATCTCCCTGGTCTCTGAGGATTAGTTTTAATTTCCCTTTAATCCAGACAAAAATAGTGACATCTCTGCTGGCG
>NW_009594034.1:45998-48315 GCF_000690535.1 Cariama cristata | reverse complement strand
TTCTGTGGCTCCTGCCAGGGACGTGGCTTAAACCCTGTGGCGGCAGGTCCCGGCGGTGCCTTCCCCAGCTCAGCGCTTGGGGTGGTGGGGGCGAGAGCCGGGCTTCGTGCTGCTGTGCGTGCCCCGGTACGGCCGGTTTTGGGGTGCTCCGATCCGGTATCACGCTATGGCCTCGGGTAAGGGGAGGAAAAGGGGCCAGATGTCCCAGATTACAGATTAGACTTCTTAAAAATAAGATTTGCCAGTACTCTCTACTTTTAGAGGGAAAAACACCGATCAGGGCGAGCTACTTAGTTTGCAATCTTCCAAAGAGACAAAAAAATTAATTCCTGAAAATGCATTTAAAGGAGTAAAGGATGCTGCGTACCCAAAAGTCTGGGCTCTACGAGCACCGCAGCCACCGCCCGCCCCGTCTGAGCCCACACCCCACCGGGCGGCCAGCCCGGCACGCAGCCCCTTTCTCCGGATCCTTCCCCGGCTTTGTCCAGGCGATAACACACCGACAGCACGAGGAGAGGGGCACGGGCTGGGCTCTCCCGGCAGTTCCTCGCTCCCAGCTACCCAAGCCTACGGACAACGGGGGTGGTTGAGCATCATTACATAGAAATATTGCTCCCAGCTTACCGACTGCATTCAGATATATGCAAATATATGCATGCAACAATTTGCATACAGAGCTCGCCTGGGACTTTGCTTTGGTGTGGGGAGGAAAACTCCCTTAACTCCTGGGAGAAGCCCAGGGCTCGGTGACCCCCAGGCAGCAGCTTCGTCCGGGGGGAGGTTTGGGGATGGATGGGCTGGGAGGAGGGAGGACGTGCTTTGGGGTTCTTTGTGCAGCAAGGTCTCAGCCTCAGAAATATTTTAAATGCTGAGAGCTTGTGAACAGATACAAGGACTCACAGTCTGAGGTGTGATTTGTGTGCGACAACCCACCCAGGTGTCTATACACCTGAAACAGAGTCTTTAAAACCATCTCAGACCTCGCTATAACACTGCTGCTGCGGAGCTCCACCGAGCTCCTCGAGGAGCCAACACGCATCCCCGGAGACCAACGCTGCTCGGCAGGGGGAAAAAACCAGAGAAAAACCGAATCTAAGCAATTCCTTACAAGCCGCTCCAAATGTGTTTTTGATTCAAGAGTGACCAAAGAGGTAAGTAAATATTTTTCTGGAAAGGAAGTTATACCTTGTGTTTACACCTAACGCCGTTTGCTGAAGCACTGCCCGCAGCTGAGCTCCAGCCTGCTTAATATTTACCCAGCTGGAGTTGATGCTCAGCGGTGTTTGGCTCTGCCGGGCATCATATAGGTGAAGAATTCAGCATTTATACCTATAGGAAGCCCCGTGGTTTCGTTAGCTGCGATGCAGAAGACCCAGCGTCTGTTTGCCGGGCCGTGTTTTTGCGAAGCCGTGAGCCTCGGACAAGGGGCTGCTGTTGGACGCGGGCTGTACAGCCACTTGGCAAGGGCGAGGTGGTTAAAAAGCAAATATTGAAGTCGGGAGGGCCCGGGCTGCAGCCTGCCGGGGGCTCGCACCCGTCTGCAAGGCTCTTCCAGTCACGGGGGGCTTTGCTCTGCGAGCTGAGGAGATTCCCCCTGGCTTTCTTTAAGACCTGCTGCTCCCAATGCTTGAAGGCGACTGACCCAAAATTACCTGTTCCTGCAAAGACCTTTGTGTCACCCTCCCACGCCGGGCACAGCAATGGTGGGGGGATGCGGGTGCCCCACTTCACGTGCCCACGCCTGGCATAGCGGTGGGAGAGACCTGCGGGAATGAGCTATGGAGTCCCTTCCCCGGGAAAGCTGTACCTGCACAGCACGTTTCATGGCTGGTCCATCCTCAAGATCCCACCTAAAACCGGTGCCCTTTGGTGCCTGGTGAGGGCATTGCCCACGCGGGGAGTCTGCATCACGAGGCAGAGCTAACCCAGGCAGGGGCTCACGTCTCCCATAGAAACAAATTTACAAGACCCTGAAAATGGTAGTGGAAATCTAAATATTTCCCTTGGCCACGAACAGGGCAAAGGCACTCGCTGCCAGGTTGCCGATGGGGGTAACCCGTGGCCGAAGCGCTACCGAAGTTGCCTCCGCAACGCCTTTGCTCGCCAGCCTGGAAACGAGCACAAAGCTCTCCCCTCCCCAGCTCCCAGGTACCGAAAGCTGCCAAAGGTCAGGCTTCAGCCCCACAGACTTTGGCGAGAGTTCGTGTAATGAAATCCCCCTCCAACGTCTTGGGAAACGCAGGTCTGAGCTTTGCCCTCCGTTAATCATTGATGAGCGGGGCGGCTTTGCCAGGCGGGGCAGCAGGAGCGGCGGGGG
>NW_009594034.1:45167-45967 GCF_000690535.1 Cariama cristata | reverse complement strand
GGGGCCCCCGCGGCCCCCAGGCCCTGCTCAAAATCCCCCCCGCCGAGCCCTTAATCAGCTTTCACCTGGGATTAGCTCAAACATTCCCAGCCTCTGGTTCAAAATAGCTTTTCTTGCTTGTGGGCGATTAATCCAAACCGAGCCCACTCTCCGTCAGCCAGCATCTCCAGCAAGGGTTGAGGTTTATTTTTTTTTCCTAAGACTTGAACCTTGCCCAGTTCCCAGCTTTTTTTGATTGAGAAACCAGGACACGGGATGCAGACGTGGATGTTCGGAGCTGGGTTGTGAGGGGGATGCCCGCTGCAGCTCCCATAAACCCAACCCAGCAAAGCCTGGCCTGGCGCAAAGCAGGTACAAAGTGCACGACCAGCCCAGTTTAGGCTGAACGGTCTGCGTTTGGGGGAAATTCAGATTTTGCACGAGGGATTTGGCTCAGGAGCTCACAGGAGGCGTGGGGGGCATGGCGCAGACACCTCCTGTGCGAGCTGGGTCCGTCCCATCCGTGCTGAGCTCCTCTGCTCCTGCCGACAGCAAACAGAGCCAGAGAAACTCCCTTGTCCATCTGAGGCCATCGGGACTTGGGGGGGAATTGAGGAGGGGAAGGACAGCCCCTTCTGTAGGACGGAGCCCCAGAGCAAAGAGCTGCCGAAAACCCGCAGAGCAAATCGACAGCCCCCGACTTCCACAGGCACCCAGCAGGACGAGCCAGGGTGCGAAGGGATGCGCAACCGGTCACGTCCAGAAACACCACGTATGACGTGGCTACGATTAAATAAAGGACGTTATTACTGCCTTGCTAA
>NW_009594034.1:43263-44736 GCF_000690535.1 Cariama cristata | reverse complement strand
AGCACGTTATTACTGCCTTCCTAATGGCTCGGGGCGCCGGCGGCGGAGCCACCCAGCCACCGGCAGCTCCCAGCTCGTGGGAGCTCATCCCCACCAGGCATCAGCGTTCAAACCATTAAATTCCCCTTCAGAAGCCTCCCACCAGGCTCCCTGTTCACAATCCCCCACCGCAGCCGAGGTGACAACCTCCTCCTGCAGCCCTGATAGCCAGGAGCACCGAGCCACAGCAGCTCAATAAACAGCTCAAGTACTGCATTCGGAAAGAAATCCGGCCTCGCATGAAAGACAAGAGAGACCCATCCCTTCAGCCACTTCATTCCCCCCCTACAAAACCCACTCCCACCTGGCTCCGTCCCCCTGACCTGCCACAACACCCGGCCTGGGGAGATGGGCTTGAGCAGCAAAGCCTGGCCAGGATTTAGCCACAAGCCAACACTCCGGATAAAGCTCTCTCCCAGCAGAAATATATCTTGGTTTCTCCAGAAACTGGGAAAACCTGGGGGCCGGGGGAGGCCCTTGTGATGGGCACAGCTGATACCTCCTCAGCGGCGTCTCAGCCATCAGCTGCCGGTGCTTCGTTACCCTGCGCTGCGGCTGCATCTCATCAGCGGGGACCGGGGGGCTGATGAGTTCCCACCTGGGAGATAAAGGCCCCTTGGCCAGCAGTTAGAAATTTATATTGACCTGATGAGGTGTTTGGTTTTGTGCCCTCTGAGGGTGAGTTTTGGTTGCACCCCTGTTTTGTGCCGTGAAGGCTCCCGCGCTTCCCCTGGGCACCCTGGTTCGTGCAGCATCTGCACCACGGCCGCTTTGCCTCCAGGCAGGAGACTCCAAAAAAACCCATCACCGGGAGGTAAGGACGAAGCAAACCCCCCATTTCGGCAGGGCGAGACATCTGCTAGCAAAGGGACTTGGCAAAGACGGGAAACCTGCGTCAGAGGCTGAATCCTCCAACATTTCAGCTCCTCCGACACCGAGGCTCGGCTAGGAGCATCTGCACCACGGCCGCTTTGCCTCCAGGCAGGAGACTCCAAAAAAACCCATCACCGGGAGGTAAGGACGAAGCAAACCCCCCATTTCGGCAGGGCGAGACATCTGCTAGCAAAGGGACTTGGCAAAGACGGGAAACCTGCGTCAGAGGCTGAATCCTCCAACATTTCAGCTCCTCCGACACCGAGGCTCGGCTAGGAGAGGCCCTTGATTTCTGTCCTGAAACCTTCATAAAAATAGCACAATTATGGGAAAATCCTTGTCCAAGTGGAAAAGAAAACACCAGTCTGGGTTTCACAAGGAAGCAGAGCTATATAAAAGCCTGCTCCTATAGCCTTCTGTTATTTCTGTAAAGCATCCAAAAACTCGCACAGAAACCCTTCACCGAGGGACGCGTTTCCACAGGGCGAGGTCGGGCCCCTGGTAAAGTATTTTATTTTTTTTTCCCCAACATTTTATTTCACCTAATCAGAAGTTTCCATA
>NW_009594034.1:42597-43170 GCF_000690535.1 Cariama cristata | reverse complement strand
CAGGGCAGGCTGGAAAATCTCCGGGTTTTTTTTTCGCAGAAGGCGAGTGGGTGCTGTCTGTCACCCCGGCCCCTGCTGTCCTCGCAGCAGCGTTTCCCCGGAGACTGCCCTCGCGGGGATGATCCCCCCTTACAGACTTGGGGCGACCCGACTGAGGGATGTCTCTCCTGGAGAGATTTAATGTATAAATAACATAGGTGACCATCCCCTGCATGGCCCGGACAAGGTTTGTGCCCCCGACACCCCCCAAACCGAGAGGCCGAGGAAACCTGCCCGGCCGCGGGGCTCGCTGGGGGCTCGGTGCCTTTTGGGGGCCGCGTGGAGAGGGGCGGCACCGGGGCTCTGATATTTCAGCCGTGTCCTTCCCGGGGACCCCTCTCTGCAGCCGGGGCCACGTGGCAGCACCCCGTCCTGCAGGTCTGCGACCACCCTGGGGGTGACATCTCCTTCATGCCCAGCCCGCGTCCATGGGACGTTTCTCAGCCAGCGGCAGCGAACGACCTCCTCGCTATTTATACCCCAGGCTGGAACTGGGTAAAAATAACCCCGGCGTGTTTGGCAGCCTGGAAGAGC
>NW_009594034.1:42210-42525 GCF_000690535.1 Cariama cristata | reverse complement strand
GGTGTAGGGGAAGCCTGGAGGCATCCTTGGGGCTGAACCTCCAGTGGTTCACCCAAAAAAGGAGGAAAAAGGATCGGGTGAACCAACAGAGAAGCAACCGGCAGCATCCCTCCCCAGTTCCTGTGTCCCAAAAAAAGGGCTGGGGAGCAAATCAGGAGTGTCAGATTGCCCTTGGACCGGGATTAAAGGCCACCGGTGCTGCTGTATTTATAGCTTCGTGATCATCTTTTGAAAAAAAAACTCATTGTGACCGGTAGGATCTGAGAGGAGCTTTGGGACCTGCCCCACGCTTGGCTCCGTTCCTCTTTATAGCTC
>NW_009594034.1:41646-42096 GCF_000690535.1 Cariama cristata | reverse complement strand
CCCCGCTGTCCCCTCTGGCTGCGGAGCCGTGGGCCAAGTTGGCAGCAGCGAAGCTGCAGCCGCTCGCCGGAGCCCACGTCTGCTGCTGTCTGAGTCAGCTTATCTGCACTCGGCTATTAATAGATTGCTTTGGCTCGCTTGCGCTCTAATTGCAGTTTAATAATACATCTAATGCATGCCGGTGAGAGCACTGCCCCATATCGTGAATATAGCGGCCGCTCCCTGCGACTCGCCCCCGGCTGGGAATTGCCCCTGCAGGGGGGAGACCCTGGCCCTGCCACGGTGGCCGGGCCCGGCCCAGGGGGCTGCTCCGTGCCTTTGGTGCAAGCACAGCCCGCCGCCGTGTCGCGGTTCTGGCACGTTTCCACTTTCATCCTAACGGAGCCAAAGGGCTGATGCGGGGCCGGAGGGTTTTCCCAGGGCTGTTGCTGCGAGCGACACTTGAGTCGT
>NW_009594034.1:41236-41472 GCF_000690535.1 Cariama cristata | reverse complement strand
ATCTGCTGCTCCCCTCCCCACCCCGCCAGGGATGTCTGCTGCCCACGCCGCACAGGATCACGCCCCCCCGCCCCAGCAGTGGGTTTCAGGGGAAAGGTGGGGAAACAAGATGGAAATAGTTTTATTTTCCTCTCTAAATCACAGAGAAGAAGCAGAGTCAATACGAAGGGTCGGAGCCCCAGTCCCTCAATGCCTGGCTGTTTCGGGCTATGGCAGGAGGCACGGGGGGGCCGCCA
>NW_009594034.1:37676-41033 GCF_000690535.1 Cariama cristata | reverse complement strand
TTGTCTTGACACCACCAGATGGAAACGGGGTTAAAACCTTCGGGCTTTTGGAGTGACCCGGCAGCAGCCGTCCATGCGCAGCATCTCCAGGGGTTTGTAGGAACAAGCCCAGCGACGGCACAGCGGCGAGGAGCCGCCTCGTACCAGACCGTGCTCACCTCCAAGCACCACAGCGTGTGTAAAGGACCAGACTGGCCGTTTTTGGAGATGTCATCATCCCCGAGACCTTCCTGCTGCGCAGGGCGGCGGCAGAGCACGTCGCATCCTCCCCTCTCTTAGGGACGCCACCGGCAGCATCCAGAACACACCCAGCGCATCGCACACAGGCACGGCGCCAACAAAGGCAAATTAAGGTTTTGGTGAAACCGAGAACTCAAATTATCTTCAGCCCGTTGGGCAAGCAATTCACTGTATCGACTGTCCCATCGGTTGAACCTGTCTGCCCACGCTACGAGCACGCACGGGACGTCGGGTCGCGGACGCATCTTCCTTGGCTCCTCACCTGCCTCCCACGAAACCCCCGGCTCCTTTTTGCCTCCGGCCTCTCCAGTGCAGCTTCTCTTGCTACAGCCTGAGCCACACTTGGAGTTCAGGGCATTTAGCAGCTGGCACGGTCAGCTCCTCTCCGCAGAGGGTTAAGTTGGTTTTTCGGACAGGTGGGGAATTAAGGGCGCTGAGCCAGCGTGCGGTGGCACGGTGCGCTGCCGGGCACCGGCACAGGGCACGGGGACAGGTCCCAGCCGTCTTCAGCAGCGGGATGAAGAGGGATTGCATCAGCTCAGCCAAAACCACCTCCAACAAAGCTCTGCTTTTAAACCCCACTGAATCTGACCGCCGTTTCAAATGGATTTTTGAGGTGAAGGCACCGGGAATCGGAAGCGTTGTACCTCACACCAGGGAGCAGAGAAGGAATTCTGGCATTTAAGTGAACGCTGCAAGATGAGACAAGCGGTGGCCGGCTGTGGTTCGTAAAAATGTCACAGCGTGTCTCCGAGATGGACCAGTTCCCTCCATTATTCAAAGGAATTGCTCTGGATTTTAATACCGGAGGATCACCCTCCCCACCTGCCCTCTTTCCTTCCAAAGCGCAAGCTCTGCTTCCCACGTGCAGATTTGCTTTGCTTTGGGACCAGCGCGGATCAAACCCAGGAAAACCTCATTTGCCGAACTTCTGAAGCAGGCGTTTGACTTGTAAATCCCAACGCGCCAGACAGCTTTACTTTGGTTTAACTGTAACAGGTAACTCCTACAGTCACCACGACACAACTTTACAAGGCATGGAGACACACAGTGAATTCTGCCAACAAGCAAAACTTCCAAACCTGGGGTGTTTTTCTGGCCACGGGGAGTTTCTTTTCCCATTCTGCCCAGGCACTGCTGTGTAATGGTGCTGACAACGCCCTTCATCCATGGGAAACGATTTAATGAGAATTAGGGGACTTTATTTCATAGATTTCTTGTTATTGTCGCTGCTTGAGAAATACCTTCAAATGGTGTCATTCCCCAGAAAGCCAAGTATGTGCTTCCCTCGCTGGTATGGTTTAGGGAAAGGCACTCGGTTACGGTACGATGGTATCGGGCGGGTCAGCGCTCTCTCCTGCTCCATTTGGGGTTTGCTCTTGTGCTAAATCCTCGACTCCAGGGGCTACGGATCATCTTTTTGCTCTGCCCGATGGGATCCTTGGCCATGACCGCAGTCTCTACGTGCCAACGTGATTCCAGTGCACGCCAGGTGGCTGGTATCGCAAAAAAGGGTAATTTGACTATTTTCAAGCTAATTGTAACATTTCTGGAACAACCAAAGTTTGCTGCCTCCAATTTGCACACAGTACAGGAGATTTAAAACAGAAACATGGACCAGCAGTTTTAGTACTTGAAAATTTTATTTTCTCAAATGAGCACCAACACATATTGTAAATATGACAAACAATACGCCTCCCTCTAATACTGAAGAACTATATACAATGTACAAATACATGAAAAGGTGAAAAACAATTATTTGAAAACAAACAATTGCATTTATTACTGAAGCAAATGACCTGAAAGAATATGCCCAAAAATAAAATTAAAATAAGATCAAAGAAATAAAAGTATACACAATTTGTAAACACAAGAGCATCAATAGACAGGCTGGTATTGGAAATATCGTCCTTTAGTTTTGTCAGTGGGGAAAAGCGTTCCCATTTCCTTATGAAAAACAAAACAAAGGATACATACAATCGGTAAGAATGAGAATAGCTTATTTGTGGTTGTACCTTACACAATGCCATTCTGCTTGCATTTAAATATGTTGGTTTTTTTTTTTCTGAATTCAAGATGATTTTGTTTCCCCTCTTCTGCTTATTCTTTTTAAACAGGATTCTGCAAATTCTATGTCTAACATTAATTGTTTCTGAGCATTTAATTTCTGAGGCCTCTCACCTGGTGAGAAGAGCTCCTTCCCACTGAGCTGAGCTCTGGTTCTCGCCAATCTGTTTACCCACCCGGTGTTTGGGTGTCACCTCTTCGTCCAAGAACTGGTTCACACGGAAACATGACGCTCCTCCCAAAAGAAGGAAGTGCAGTGAAATGCATGATTGGCACACTCTCACATACCAGTTAGAAAAATGCATACAGAGAAAATTCTCACTTGATCGTCACAAGAACAACAGATTTCATTCGTAGGGTGGGGTTTTTTTCTGTATATTTTTAAATCGTGTGCACCAAAAACAGAGAATTAAAGAGCGTGCAACAGTTATTCAGCACTGAAAACAGCTCCTTGCTCAGCAAAACACAGTCCAGTGGTTTGCGCTGTTGGTCCACTTTGGGATAAACAAGAGACCCGATGAATTAAAAACAAAGAAGGGGGAGAAGGGGGGAGGTTAAGGACAGAAAGGAAAGCCAAAAAGAAAAGGAACTTTACTGCCAGAGAGGTAAACTTTTACTCTAATTTGTTATGTAGCAGCCTGGTTTAAAAAACAAAACAAAACAAACAACAAAAAAAACTCATAATGAAAACCAGGATCCATGTCCAAAGACTTATGTTTTAGTTTAAAAACAATGACTAGTAAGAAATCTCCATCCTCCATCCCTGCTGCCCTCAAGCAACCGGCAACAGCGATTCAGAGGTCGCAGCTTATATTCCATCCCGTTTTCTAAGTCTCGATACCTACTTCACTCCAGCCAATACTGGTGCAAGAGAAAATCTCAGGCCCGGATCCTACAAACCAGATCTCCTCGGGAAAGTCGTGCCCAGACGGAGCCCCACCAGCTTTTGTGGGACTCGCCGTGGGAGCGCAGGCTGACGTGGGGCTCAGGCTGCCGGACGGGACCTCCGGCACTGAGCGAAGGCGTTGCAGCACGGAACTCCAGACACCG
>NW_009594034.1:29193-37564 GCF_000690535.1 Cariama cristata | reverse complement strand
CTCCCCTCTCCTGCCACGTCCAGAGGAAAAATGGATTGACTTAAGAGGACAACGTATATTATGATTTTTTTTGTTTCCCTTTAAACATATTTTCCAACAAATACAGAAGGAAACAGTATCATTTATAAACAACAGAAAAGTGCTCTCAGGGAGGGGCTCTGAGAAAACAGCACCAAATATATTATTTTTTTAAAAAAATTAAATATTATTTACAAAAGTATATTTCACAAGATAATTTTTTTTTTCTGCTTTGTATATATTATTATCTGAATATTTATTACAGGGATCAGGATTTCACATCAGATAATCCACCAGAGCAAAACAATTTAAAACTTACTCAAGTCTGAGCTTTGGGGTAGACTGGGGTGATGTACACCCAAGGGTGCACGCAGCTTGCCAGAGACGAGGCTGCCACATTAAAATAAAAAAATAAAAAGCAAAACTTGCTGCTGTTTGTGTTTTCTCGAGGATGTCACCCACGGAAAGCAGCACCACGGGCACTCGGTGCTCTGCGTTCAGGCATTGCCTGCCCAAGGAGGCCGTTTCCACGGGCCACATCTCCAGCTCGGAAACCACGGTCCCACCTTGCTCACCCCAGTCGCTAACGAACTGGCTACAGTCAACTCACAGGACCAGAAGGACGCAGATAGTGAGGTTCTTTGGTTATGCTCTAAATATATCACTCGACCAGTCACCAATGTAGCCTTCGCCGGCTGCGGTAGCCACTCACATACAGACCGGACCATCCTGTCTGGTCACCACCTCCCAATACTGTCATGTGTCTTAATGCAGCAAGTCACAGATGAGTTAGCAGCGGACTACGGAGTACTTCAGATTTAATGGACACACAGCAGAGAACAAACGCCAATGAGCTTCACAAGCTCATTGTTCCTTATCTCCCTGTACAGTGTATTAAAGTCACTCTATAGATAATTCTCTGGGTGTTGGGGATGTTCCCAGGCACACGTATTTTTTTCCTATCAGGGCTTGAGGCCAGATTCTCAGCAAGTGTGAATCTGCGGATGCTGATGGGACAACACCAATTAAAACCAGATTAAGATCTTGCCGTATTCAAGCTTAGACTGGTTGCCGTTGTTCACCCCTGTGAACAGTTAAAAACAGCCCGATGTGATGAGTCATTGTCCTTTCTTGTCCCAAACATACGGATAAAAAGATTTACATCTGGTAGCTCTCTGCAGTAACTATTCTTCTTTCTCAGAGCTGTCCACTAGGCAGCCCCACCTTTTATATTGCTTTTTTACGGGCGATCACTCTAAATACCAACATAAAACCATGAGCCCCTGTGTGCTCTTTTTCTCAACTTCATGTTAGTGATTTGGGGTTATCCCTTACTTCTCCCAGCTCCAACCAGACCCCTTTGAAGGCTATGTATCTGGGGAGATTGAAGAGCTCTTCAAAGAACACAAATTGCTTCCCACTAGTCAAAACCCAGTAAATTGTCATGGATCACCAACCAAAGGACAGGAAAATGGGACCAGGTCAGTGCTAAAGTCAACAAGATAGCGGGTACTGCAGAATTTTTGATTTCTATTGGATTTTTATCACTGAAGGGAATGTGGATGACGGAAGCAGAGACAATCAGAAACGAAAGATGAAGCAACTGTTACACAGCCACAGCAGAAAGGCTGAAGGCAGAAGCCACCTCCTAACAGGCCAGCCGCAAACCGAGCCAACTCCATCCACTGCAGGAGCTGCAGCCAGCCTCCATCTCACTGCTCTCTCCAAGGTTGTAAAGAATAGTGGTTCCAGAGAAAAAACAGCCTTTGTTTAGGCGGGCCATCAGGTTTGGGTTTCAGCACAAGGACCCAACACGCAAGTTCCACCCTGATCCGTAAGTAGCATCTCTGCTCACACCCCCTTCATTTAACAGCAAATTACTTTCTCACCACCAGCCCTCCGACCTGATGCTCACAGCTAACTGAGGGTCTCCCGGGGATGGGGGCAAGCGACAACAGATTACAGCTCCAAAGCTTCGGTTTCATAAGGAGTTACAAACCCCTGCACAATACTCTTTCCTTCTGGATTAAGAAAGATTTCCCCCAATGGATTAACCTACTTGAAAGAATTCCCACAAACAAAAAGAAAATTCACTCAGAGAGATAAAACTAATTGAGTTAAATAGTCTTGAGTTATGCACCAGATACTGGCTGGACTGTTGCAGAGCAAACTTCACATTGTCATTTAAGTCTAACGCAGCTCCCCTCTCACACACGACGCCCCTTCCCCACCAACCACCTCGGGAAGGTTCACAGTAATTAAAATGAAAAAACTAACATGGGAAGGACTTGTCCCTTGCAGTTATGATGCTCACATCTACCCTTCCCCTTTAAACTCCAAGGCATAGACAATTTCAGGGGTAGGGGGAAGATGTTTAATTTCTTTTTTCTTTCCGATTCCCCCTGTGCCTGCAACAGGCTTCTGGGAGTGGGAAAAGGGGGGAAGGTTTTGGGGAGGATACCTCATGGCTTGAAATATCCACCTGTGCAATACTGCTACAACTGCCAGGCTCCTCACTCCCTCCTCTCCCCACTCTCGCACCATCTCTGCCAGGCTCTGAGAGCGGAGCTGATGGCTGGAGCCTGGGATTTAACAAAAAGATTCTGTGTCAGCATTTTCCTACTCGCACTTGTGAAGGATTGGTAAAAGACCCCCAAGGTTGCTCAGTGGAGGCCGGGAAATCAAGGGGTACTCTTCGTTACTAAGCTTGTCCCCATCCTCCTCTACCTAATTTCCTCTTTCTTGCCTAGCACGTGCCTTTTTTTCCCCCTGCCATATCTTCTAAGCTGCAGCTCCAGTCCCCTCGTGCCTTAAGTGGTTTTCTCCTCCTTTCTGAAGGGCTCAAGAGTCAGGATTTGGTTTCTCCAGCTGTGAGGATGCTCCCCACAGCTGTGCTCTGTTGGGACATTTGGCCTACCTACCCTGAAACAGCGAGAAAAAGGAGAGGCAGGGAATCTCTCCAGCCTTCAGTGCTCCCCCCACAAACAACAAGTTCATAAATGGCAAACAAAACACAGATTTGCAACTGGCTTGCGGGGGGAACTGGTTATGATTTGTGCTCAGCCAGCTTAGACTGAAGCTCCACCGATGGAGCAGCGGTTTTACAATTCAGAGAGAACGCAGCCGTGAGGTATTTTTCTGTCCATTTAGACAAGTAGATAGTTTCAAGCCTTGGTTAACCAGGACTTAAAGGAGAAGTACAGTTTCAACTTCTGATGACTTCCCTTCGGGCCCACTCCCCACCCCCTATCACCTTCTCCTGCCCAAAACTCAGGTCTTCCTCCCGCACCGAGACCTTCTGATAAAATGCCACCACAGAGCCAACTTCAGTTTGTACTCAAGCATTCGTCAACATGGAATGGCTGTCGGGCATTCGGTGCATTCTCTTAGCCAACACCAGAACAGAGCGAGAAGCAGCCAGGGTCAACTCACAAACAGATACAAAGCAAAGAGACAGAGAGACAGAAATTTAGAGGCCAGTCACCAATAAAGATGGAGAAGGGTGTGAAGATGCTCCCAAATTGCAGAGCCTCTAAATGCATGGAACCAAGCGTTCAGTCACTCTCTCACTCTTGGATATAATGTTCGGTTGGATGGCATTCTCTTACACGCTGGTAGGGCTGGGCTCTCTCCATTCAATCCCAGCCATTATCCTTGATCATGTGAGCTAGTTCAATGATGTATTTGCCTTCTTTATACTTCTGGCTGCTTTCAAAAGCGTGTTCCTAAAAAGAAGGAGAAAGGATGAGATCAAGATGATATTTGAAGTTAAAGTCACAGTTACAGATAAGATCTGGGAATGCTGGTACAAGTCAGCCTTGTCTATAGAGTAAACTAGTCAAACTGCAGGTCCTCCTGTTGGCTTTCAGGAAAATTACATTGGAAGAATCTCAAATCCCGCTTCTAGCTGTCTTTACAGGCTGGAAAAAAAGAACAACTGGCACCAAGTAAACATGCAGCTTTCTGCAGGCCAAGAGCAACTGCTCCTTGAACTATGCTTTAGGAATCATCGTTGATAAAATCCACCTCTTCTCTCCAGGGTGATCTGAGAATTGATTAATGTTTGCTAAGAATGCAGAGGTCCTCTGATGAGATATGCTGTAAACGCACTACTATCAGGAACGAGATGGATTATGGTAAACTTTGTGTAGAAACGGAGCAAATGGGCACCAAGGGACGAGAAGGACCCACTCTACACAGATGTGTGCCAGCAGCTGCAGAAACAGGCAGTGCTTCGACACTGCAGAACTGAAGAAGTAAGGAAATCCATGGGATCCCTAACCAGGAGGGACTCCCGGTACTGACGCTGCATCCTCAGAAGCGGCTCAGCTCTGCTGTTTGTATGCGTGTAATGCACCTGAAAGAATGTTTCTTCTGCTGCTGGAGGGGCTTGGGCTTACTGCTATGTTTATGAAACTTTGTATTTTGTTTGAAAATAAACTCAATTTATGTACTTAGTGTCCTTCTCCATTTGTGAAATCCATGCTGTGTTTCTGCATGAATTCCTACTGCATCAATTTTTGATGCTTTACTTTTTATAGCCTTTTCAAGATTTATCAAGAATATTTCTGTCCAGAGGCCACAGATACAATAAGTGTCTTGTTCAGATGCTGGTCAAAATGTTTTGACAAACAAGTACGCTGTGTGCCTCCTGAAGCTGAAATTAGGATGTAGCATAAGCCTTTATTTGAAGGTAATTGAATTTATGAAGAGCAAGAGACAGCAAACAGATAAACTCATGTTCAATAGCATTTCAAGTGGGAAGGACGCAGGATTAACAATATATGGATCATTCTATCATTCTGGTATCGTCTGGGAAAAAAGACAATATGAACCACAAGACTGACCGAAGTTATCCTCATTTATGTTAAGTATCACTAAGGGACACCCACCAAAACCAGGCCAACAGTGTACATTCTCAGTAAAAAAATACACTAGCCACAAACAGCTCCTGCTCTGAATGGATGCAACACACACAAGACAGGAGGGAAAACGGAAACGCAGGAAAGAAAAAAGACCAGAACCTGCATTTCTGGTTCCCAATTAATGGTCTTTCCACAACACCACGTTACCACAAACACCTTCAGAAAGGACTGGAGCAAAGAGGTCCACAGGAAAAACAAATCATACTGATACTCACATATTTCCAACCCAGCGTGGTTTTGCAGTTTTCACAGTAAATATCTGCAACCGCATGTAATCCTGTTAATAACACGCGCTCCTCTGCAGGGCCACAACCCACGTTAACTCTGGAGAAAAGGAGAGATGCTCCCTATTAGCGTGTCTTTCCACACCAAGATGCTACAATGAAGCTGACAGCAATTTTATTGTGGTACTTGAAAATATAAGCAGGAGGTTCAGGATACCGTGTACCACGGCTGCGCCTGAAACAAAGATCTCTTGCAGTTCCAGAACAGAATGAAAAGGTAAAACTGCATTTTTATTCAACTAAAAATTCTATAAAGCTTTGAACAGAAGATTAGTAACATTCTAGTAAATTGCACTAATTATGCATTTGAGAAAGATTTTTGTTTTCAAATTGATAAAATGGTACTTTCACTTTCCCAAATGGAAAATTGAAAAACGTAACTGAAATCAGCAGTTCTTATGAAAGAAATCCCAGCACAGATCTCATCAAAACTATTTTCAGGTTTTGGGAAAATCATACTTAATTTTTATGCTAGGTCTAAACAGTAAGTTCGTATTCAGAGATCATTTACTCTCTACATTTAAGAAACTCTGACTCTTTGGTCCAATTACATTCTCTGAGAAGAGAATGACTCATCCATTAGCTCTCATTTCTCAATCTGATGACGAAAAAACCTTTTCCTAGCTGCTTATCTGAAACCTTAACATAAAATCAGATATGAATCAGTGTTATTTCCTGCCTCTTTCTCCAACCATTTTCAGCAAAGCTCCCAAGTCTTCAGCAGAGGTTTTCTAAAGGAAGATTATCCTTTTGTTTTCTTAAATCCATCCTAAGAGATGCAAAGGTGACACGTACGAAGTTATACTCACACTGAATTGAAGAGGTATGCTCGTCCTTGGCTTCCTTGAAAGGACTGAAAGGCAAAGAGAACAAAATTCAGTTGGGGGGTTGATAGCAATAAGGCTAACGCAGGACCTGCCCTCAACGACTGCATTACTGGTAGTTATAACAACTGTTAGCCAGGGCCCGAGAAACGCACCTCGTCACAGTCTTCCAGATGGAAAAAGCACAAAGCGAAATGTCAGGAGGAGGTGAGGGCTGATGAACAGAGGTCTCATCCTGCAGACAGCAAGGGAGCACCTGCCTCCAGTTCTAACGCCTGCCCATTTCACAAGGCATACTGGCAGCCCACTGGGAACTTCACCTGATGTTACCAGCATTTCCAGTGCCATACAAGCCCAATGTACTTTTCAAGAGTTAAGCTGTTTTCTCTCTCATATCCCAGCAATGTCTATTTTCACTCTTTCAGTGCTGTTCATGAATTTCACACCACCGCCTCAACCTTACCTAACGCGGCCTTGCTGCCAAATACTGATTTGAATCTCGTTTCTAAAGACGAGGTGCTCATGGTGGCTTCCTGTTGCACTGCCACAGGTTTGAAACACCGCTGTTGCACTTGACGGCACGTGAACTCCCCTGAGGAAGGCTGCACAGACAGATGCTGAACCAAACCGAGAGACTGGGACCTCTTTGCACACAAATACAACCTCTACTCTAGTGATTTTACAAAAGACCTTAACCTTCCTGAGGTGTCTGCAAACCTTCATATTCCCACTGATCCCAGGGAGATCTTCAGGACTGGATCTAAACAGGACGAGATATAACCAGATAGAGATGGACACGGACAAGAGAGAACCACATAGCAGCAAAAATAATTGCCAGTCACGGCACAGCCTCTCTGCCCCACGTTTCCTCGGATTTTTTCCTAAAAGCATTACGATGAAAAGGCAGCGTTTCGAAGACAGCGCGGCACTGCCAGCCTGGCATGACACTCCAGGTAGCCAGGACTCTTCCGAGAGCCAGCGGGCTCCATTTCTGTCACGTCTGTAACACCACCCTGTGACGGTGCCTCGCTTACAAGAGCTAGCTCACACATAGCAAGTGCTACCTGCATTTTTAATGTACTTTGACAAGCACACACTGAATTAAACATTTGGTGCTTATGAGCCAGAGCACAGTTGCTCCCTGTACACAAGTTACCTTATGAGATACCTCAGGGGACATATGCACTGAGGGGTAAGGAGCTGGGAAATTCAAAAGGGCAGCTTTTCTGGACCATTTAATCCTTTACCTTGTACCTTACCAGGAACCTTGGAATATTTAATGGCTTTCTTAAAACCTCAGCTTCCACAGATGAGCGATGATTTCAGACTAAATACCCTTAAAAGAGGGGGAGACAGAGTTTTGAGAGAAAAGAGAAACATTGAAGGTTTTACCTCCCTGGCCCACTAACACTGGTCATCTATTTAGTTAAGAGCAACCCGACCCTGGGGCAGCACTACCATGCTCTCCTCACCCCACATAAAGTAATCTCTGGGGGGTCCCTGCCCTCCTCAGGTTGTCCCCTTCCGTCAGTCCAGCCCTGGGGATGCACCCCAACGCCGGCCCAACCGCTGCCTCACGGAGAAGCGAAGTCAAAGCCAAGCCTGAGAACCAGCAAGCCTGCAGATGGATCTGGACTCCATTTCTTACATCCACATACATCTGCATTAACCGACTGCCTCTTCCGCACTGGGAAGGCTGCTGTGTGCTTCCAGCTAGCGGTCCTAATTCCCAGAGCCAGGGTACCAACCCATTAGCTCCAGCGAGGATTTCTTGGGTGCTGCCCAGGGTAACGGCAAGCAGCTCTGTAACAGCCTGTAAGATGTTCTCTCCATCTCTCGAGTCCTGTTGATGTGAAAGGCAGAGATGGAAAATTCACTCACCAGCAGGAGAGAACAAAACACATTAAAGGCGTGATTTAAAACTGCCCTGACAAGAGAACAAGTACAGCCTGTCACGGTGTTTAGCCTGGTGCCCTTCTTGGTTTCAAGGTGCTCTCCACAAGCAACAAAGGCCCACTGGAAGACCCCCAATTGCAAGAACGTATGCGAAAGGCTCCTTACCACAGAGCAGAGGCATCCCTGTGGGTCACAAAGCCATGGGGCACGCAGGCAGGGAGCCACAGCCAGCAATGAAAGCTCTTTGTGAGGTCTGGATGGCAGCAAGGGCTCTGCCAGCTATAAAGTCACTGCCTGGCAGAAAAACTGATTCAGTCCCGGAGGAATAACTGTTCTTCAGAGGAATCTGAAGCCCAGTATTAGTTGCCACCCAGGGCACAGAAGAGCCACTCTGGATTCAGAGAGGATGACTGAGGACCTTGGA
>NW_009594034.1:1295-29176 GCF_000690535.1 Cariama cristata | reverse complement strand
AGCAGTGCCCTGAGGAATGCCTCTTTTCTTGGGAAGGAATTAAATAGGACACATGGCTCAAGCATGTTTGTGTAATTGCATTTATTAGAGAAGCTTCTTTTAATCCTTCTGCAGCACTCAAGTTCTTCTTATTATTATTGTCAGCTGGCTCATACCCCATGTGTCAACTAGGTCTAGCCTGGCTGCTACAGAACACTGCATTGTCTCGGCATCCTGTGTGGTAAAGTAGGAACCCCCACAAAGCTGATGCCCCCCCAGGCCAGAAAGAAGAGTCCAAGCCAGACCAAGGCAATGCTCTACCTTGCTACAGCAAAGAGCAGAGGCGTTGGCTGTCCACGCTGCCGAAGAGGGATACCAGCCTGGAAGGATGGACTGTGGATGGGGTACAGGATGAAACAGAAGGTCCCACAGCAACATGTGTGCCATCAAAGCAAAATGAAAGCAGATGAAGCTTGCTAACCATCCAGTCCTTCCCAGTAAATACTTTTCCATAAACACCAAAGTGACTAAGTTTGCCAATAACAACAACCACGGGAGCAAAGTTTTTATTCGTACAGAAATAGGATTTTCCATTATTGCTGCACAAAAGCCTGTCTTTAATAAACAACAAAACCAAACCCATCAGCTTTGTGCTCAGGGCTCACTGGACACCATTCCAGCCCACTCCCAGGGGCCAGCAGCATCCTTTCAGAGGTGCCCCTCCTTCCAGCTCAAGCCAGTGCTTTAGGGTATCTAAGGGCGGACACTGCAAAAAAATCACATTAATTATCTCCTGCCCAAGCAGAACTTTTCAACATACCACTGCTCAGCTTTCAGTGCTGCTGCCTGTCTTAATATTCACCCTCTAGCTAGCTAACAATCTGGCAAATCAGAGAAAAAGAAGTGAGAGAAGTCTGGCAATCCCCTCAAATTCACCAGTGCATTTGCTTTCTGGAAGACTAAGCTGACTGTATCTTTATAAAGGTGGCACGGGCAGGTCTTATCTGAGTGATGTAACCTCAGCATCTTCTGGAGATGTTCCTTCTCTTCTGGTACCCCAGAAAAATCAGCACATGCTGTAACGGGCACTATGAAACCAGAAGAAACAGATATATTTATATACTTTGGGTTTTTTTCAAGAAACACACAAAGAGATTTCCACAACAAGCTTGGTTTTCACTGAACACTGACAGTCAGCAGTAAGACCTACTTTATATGCTATGCATTTTCTCTATGTAGATTTTCTTGATACACATTCAAAGGTGTCTCTCACACGCATGCTTACAAATCCAGACTTCTTATTCTCTAAAACAACAGCTCCTCGCATCACTTTCCAGCTGAAAGAAACAAAAAGGATTTTTTCTGTTGTTGTTTCCTACTGAAAGCCCAAGCGCATATTTTTCTCTGCACTGCTAACGCTCAATGCCTGGCTGGAAACACATCTGTATATGCCAGCAACAAAACTCTCCCTCCCCATTGTGCCTGAGCCCTCTGAAAAATAATACAAGCTTTTGAGATGTGCAATGCACAATAGCTTATTCCTCCTGTCTACTCACGTTCAAAAACCTTCCCCGCTCGTGGGTGCTCCACTCAGTATGGAGGCATCTAAATGCTGCAAGGCCCAAGGATTGCTGATTTGAGCACCAAGGTGGGAAACCACAAGCCTGGAGTCAGCTATTTGGCTGCCGATCCTCACCTGCCAAGCCATCTCCTTATGGCAGAAGCTCCACGCTAAGATGCCTTTGGCAGTTGCTCTGGTTTAAGAAGTTCCTATCACCCAATTTACGGACACTCATTATGGCCCCTTCAGCTGTGCTGATTCCAGATTAGATCTGTGAAACCATTATTTTTAAAAACAAATACTTGGGGGGAGGGTTTGAGGGAAATAGCTTTTTCTCCTTGTACTGTACCATGGATCCAGTTCAAAGGGCAATCACACAGACTACTCAATAATCACAGTACGGAGGTAGACACAAGTCATTCAGAGTAGGAAGTTCTCAAACTAAATTTGCTGGCAAAGAACCACAGTGCAGAACTGCAGCTCTAGCGAGAGACAGTCTGCAGGACAGGCAGTTTGCATTTCACAGACACTGTTAAACCAGATCTGCCGCAGAAGGAAGCGTAATATGCAGCCAGCATCTAAGAAGCGCCAGCTCCTTTGTGGCAGACACGTTCTGCTCGCTAGAGATGGACCCAGCCTGCAAGACTCAAAGCTGAATCCCTATATATTCAACAGCCATGACCTTGGGAGCTGTCATTTTGGTTTAGTCCATCTGTTATATTCTGGCCTCAATCTGAAGCGCTGAATCCACCACTCTGCTCTGAGCAAGATGCATGCCTCCTTCAGAGCCTCCTGCAGCGCAGCAACAGCACGCAGACACGCATGCAGAGAAGGGCGATGCCCCTCCATCACGCCAGTCTGTTTCACGTTCCACCTGCCTTTCCACCGCCATCAGACCTTTGCACTTGCACATTCCCGTTACTGGTGACCGCAGGAGACACAGAAGGAAATTTTTACATTCAGTCAGTACAGCTAGGGAAAGGCATGAATTCTGAATGTGCTCCAAACACGCCTCCACACCATACCCCCTTTCCCTAGTACCTACAGCTTCTCATTCACCGCGCAGCCCACTCAGCAGTTCCACACACTGAACAGATGACAGGATTAATACCCCAAGTCTTTGTGACGGCATTTGACAATAGGCTAAACACAAAAAGAGCTGGCTGGAATAATCTGGAAAAATAGGAAGCAGTTGCCAGGACTAAATGGCTACATACTGATGTTCGTTCTCTGCAGACTGCAGCAGAGAAAACCCCCACTTACCTATATCCAGCTGGCAGCCTTTTAACAAACTAATAAAAGCAAAAAGGCAACTGGTCGCAAAGAGGTACAAGAGGAAAAAGGAACAGAGCATACCCCTCCACGCTACTCTCTTGAAGCTACAAATAATTCTCACTGCAGGGATGCAAACAGGAACAGGGGGCCCAAAGCCACCGCTGGAGATCAACGGCAGTCGGCACGTCCTGGGCAATGCGAAACAGTAGCATCGGGAGAAGCCAAATGACCACAGCCATCTGGACTCTTCAAAAAAAGGACATGTTTTCTGTGCTTGTGATATCCCTACTGGGACAGAGCAATTCAGTGAGGAAGAGCAGTATTACAAACTGCTGGGTTTAAGAGGCACTGAAGTCTGTGTGAGAAAAATTCATCTGGTGATGTATGGAGAGATCGCTCTGTTACCACTTATTTCCCACCTACATGTGCAACTTTTGCTTTTAAGTTACTAGTCATTTGCACAACACTGACTGTAAGATGTATCTTCCTGCTGCTGATTTAACCCTTAAACATCTAAGGATGAGATGTTCTCATAAAATACAAATTGCATAGGGAGAGGAGACCTTTAAAATATGACCAAAACATCATGTCAATCCAACTGGAGCGCACAGGAGCTTGCATATAAAGATATGCTCCAAAACACAGGCTCTCCTCAGGCTCACCCCTCTCCCTCTAGCACTTAATCCCAATTCCTATCAGCCCTCTCCCTCTAGCACTTAATCCCAATTCCCGTCAGTTGCTATCCCACCTAACAACCAACATCGCACAGAAAGCTCTGCCTGAATAGCACCTTTCAAGCCCTATTAACTATGGCAATAATAATTTGATTAAAAAGATAAGTCCTGCAATGCGTTTAGAGGCACTGCTACGTCTGGTAACAGCACTAGGTGAACGATGACTCTATGAGGAGGTTACTTCTGAGCCACTGCAGAGTGGGAAGAAAGTTGGGAAAATATAACTACAAAAACACCTGCTGCAGGTTCTGGGGTCTGCCCCAGACAGCGTGAGCCATTTCAACCATCGACTTGCATCATACTCCAGTATTTCCCAAGGGAGCATGAGTTCAATTATTTGGTCCCTGTATCTGCACAGACTAGAGAGACCTCCTCAGGGTTCATTAATTCCACCTTGTTCTTCCTCACAGAAGGGACAGTCATTGATCAGATTAAACCGAGATTCAATTTTGCTCTGATTATGCAAGACACAGACCCATGTCAAGGGAACCGGTTACATTATTCCACCTCATGCACAGATGTGACCTTACCCTGTTCAAACTGCATTCCTGAGTTTTAATTGAGTTTTAACATGGGTTCTTAATGCTATTTAAAGCCCAAAGTCGATACGGAATTAGTGGACCAAACTCATCTCTGAAGTAATTCAATTAATGCAGCACGGCCTTATTCCCCAGCAGTTTATGTTGCTGTGCGAATACACAGTGAAAAGCTACAAGTCTGCTGTGTTTCATCCCAGGAACAGCTACATCTGAGCAGTTTTACACCATGTTTGTGTCTCAGGTTACGAAGCCTGTGAGAAGGAAGGTGCACAGACTAGAAAGATGAAAGATGTTTCTACATTTTTATTTTTTTTTAATTCTGATGAGAGATGTTCTTACGATTTTTTTATTCTGCCTCCTGGCAGCCGCAGGTGTTCATTCAACCCCCTCATTCCCTCCACACTCGACGCAAGCAGAGGCGAGCCGTGTTTCTGATAAGAGCCTTTTGTCCTAACAGGAACCAACTCAGCACTTTCACCGCACAGGATAGGTGGGAAGAGACTGCAGCCAGACAGTGCAAAAGGTCTGAACACACACCCGCAAAAACACCAGCAGGCTATCCCGCTGGCATCGCCTCCACCTCCCGTGAAATAAATTCTCTGCTGCTCAGAAAAGGTCGTATGGTGATGCTGTCAGGGAAAAGGTCAACATAATGGAGCAAATCGTCAGTAACCAAAGAACCTTACGCGTCCGTTACATCCCACTTCTGCAGGGAAAGCATCAGTTCCTCCTGTTTTGTGTGCAAGAGGAGAACCTTTACCCCTTGGAACTGTTTAATGTCGCAGAAGCAATGGTGTGTGAGCCGGGTCCAAGTCCTCCATCCCCTGTGCCACAACCAGAAGGGACTGAAGGGCAGACTTTCCAGAGAGGCTGAAGGAAGTTAGCTGTCACTGCCAGCTGAAGCCATCTTCAGATCTACTCAAACCTACAAGAGCCCTTTAGTGCTTACGCAGCTTTCACATCATGGACTTTGCTGTGCTCTGAAATCCAAGTGTTCCAATGTCACGTGCCAGACTCCCCACTCCTGATCCTTAAAATACTCAAAGGCTCAAAACTCAGGCAGATTTTAGTAGTAGTTGATTATTTTTATTCTTTTTAAAATAAGGATTTTTTTTTTTGTCTGTTTCAGTTTTTAAAGTGAGATTCTCTCATCTTTTCATGTTTCTAGGAGCTGAAACTTAGAAAAATCAGCACCGTTCACACGACTTCCAAAAATGCTAAGGAAAAACTACCACAAACCGCAAGAGGACATTTGGCGCACACTCTGTGGCGTTACCTCCGCAATATCAACGCTGCTCAGGAAGATGAAAAACAAACAGGACCATACAGATGCCTGATCCCATCAGAAGCGAGCCATGAAATGCTGCTCTGTCCTGTTCATCGGAGCAGTTCTCAAACACACGTCAGCACAACACGAAGGTGACACCAATGCTCTGATGGGGCTGTGTTGCTCCCAGGCAGATAGGCTGTACAAACTGATTTAAATGGGTCAGGATCCAGGAGCAAATTCCCAGTTATTAATTCATGTGTCAGTATGACTGTCCATTATCAGCAGAGGGAAGAGCAAAAGATTTCTTTCAAAGGGAGCTTTTATTTTGCAGTTGCAGAGGAGAGATCTCTTTGGAGGCTTTGCAATTAATGAAGATCAGTATTTAGGGAAATACAAATCACCTAAAATTGAGGTTTTCATTTTTCCTCAAGTGCATAGATTTCTAACACAATTTAAGCCATCACTCTGCTAAGCTAAAGCCCTAGCAAAGCTCTGGAAGGCATGTCAAAATTCAGAAAGTAGTTGCAAACTGCTCTGTCCCCTTCCCCCCTCCAACATGCCCTGCGGGCTCCCCTCCAGACTTTGACTCAGTCCAAATGCAACGCTGTTAAGTCTCATCATGTTATCATGAGTCCTGTGCTATTCAGGCTGCTTATTAAAGCCCTGGCCTCCTGGACTCTGCTTTTATTTATTCTAGCCCACAGACTTCAAAGAGAAATTTCAAAACGTGAATGCTAAAGGCGCAAACAACTGAAGGCAAGTAAAAAAGAAAAAATCACCAAATTTATTACTTCCATAAAACCTCACGATATTTTGGGGCTTCTCTTGTGATTTTGATGGTCTCCGGTTGCTGCTGCTGTTGTGCTTCAAAACTTGACTTTAAGATGAAAAAGAATGGAAATACTGTGGGGAAACAAAGCAGATGCAGTATTTACTTTTAATAGAAACTACTGTGATTTATTTAAAGGGCACAAAAAAATCAGAGCAGCTTCAGGAGACAGACCCCTCTTGTCTCCGCAGCCCAGGCAGGGGGGGATACACACGTGCAGCCCCATGAGAGCAGAGAGCATGGGCACTGCATTAGGGAGCGACCACTCTCTTCCTCTCCTGTTCAGCTTCCCTCTGCCAAAGGAAAATACATTCCTCTGGACAGACCAGAGGAAGAAGGGCAGCACAGCTTCTGTGAGCATGGATGGCTGCCACATGTCCTCACTTCAGATCAAGGATTCAAGATCTACCAGAGGCCTTGCAGATAGAAAGGGAATTTAGCATTGAGTTCTTTGAGCAGGTCCAGTCATCTTCTTGTGGAGTATACACTTCTCCTCCATCCCTTCCACTGCTCTTCGCTGCCAGAGAACAAAGTGCTGTATCATACACATGTACAGCACAGGCAAAACTCTCCTCTATCTCATGGGAAAGTGATCTCTCTTTGAGGGGAAGAGTTAAGTGAGATCTAAGCTTTTCTAATGATCTCCACCAACTTCTGGAACTACACAAGTATTGACACCAGACTGCTTAATCAGGCAAAACTAAGAGCAAGTACATTGCCTAACGGGCATTTTTAACCCCACGGGAAGAGGGGAGTGGGGAGAAAGGGTAGGCATGTGCCTTAGAGAGTTGCTTCATTTCCCACAGAGCGCACTCCAAACAATAAGCCAAGCCAGCCTGTGGAATCAACACTGGATTAAAGAGAGGAAGCCACAAATTCATGCACACAGAAAGACCACAGGTTAATTTCTGCTGGACGACAAGTAGAAGACCACTTGCAATAGAAGACCCACATTGACCTAACATTAAAACAAGGAAAGCTACCAAGGTATGCCTGCTGGCAGAAGCGATGTTTATTCGTATGAAGCACACAGAGCTCCTCCCAGAAGCATCACCTTGAGCCCTGGAGAAGGGCAGGCCATCTCCCACACGCAGTGCCTGAAAGGAGATGGTAAGCTCCACATTCACTGTATGATCTGGATGACACAAGACAAGAGAAGGAAATGAAAATCCACACCTTCCAGGTCTTCATGCTGGGCCTTGGCCCATACTGCTGGATAACCCCGATCCCTTCACCTCCACGGCCTCAGTCCCAACAGACACCAGCACTCCCAGGTCTACAAAAGTTCAAGGGAGTTGAGATGAGTTTGGCATCTCTGGCACTTAAGCCATCACTAACATCCAGTGAATGCAAGCCTTCACATTTTGGTATGAAGAAGGACAACATGGAGAGAAGCATTTTGCTATTTACTGTGAAAAACTACAGAAGATGACAATAAAGCCCAGTGCTGTCTTTCTGCACACAGAGACGAAAAATGCATTTTATTCTGGTGAATCTGCAGTAACTGCAGCAGCAGCTGTGGGGTTCCCCCGCCATTTTTGAGTGCTGCTGTCTTCCTGCAGGTTGGTGCTGGCTCAAAGCATCCAACAATAATGATTTTAAAAAGGTGTGGCAGGGGGAGGGTAAAGCCCTTTCTTTCCACATTAATTATTGCTACTGCACGGGTTTTAGAGATAAACACAAGACAGAACTGGGATGGAAGATGGAAACTGCTAATGCAACAAGTTATTTAATTAGCAGCATAATAGTGACTGTCCATGTGCCAGTGGAACAGTGTATTCCATTAATACAGCTGCTAAGCTCACAATAGCACCAATGCTGACTACAAGAGCAGATTTGCTTTTCAGCAAAAGCAGATCTGTCCAGGGCAGCAGCTCTTCTCTGCCCCTGGATAAGATCCACAGCACCGAGATGAAGCCACCATATGTACACACCTTACTGCTGAGAAGGTTCATCAAAAGTTATCCTTCATTGTTTAATCTGTTGCCTAAATTCTGAATGTTCACCTCTGCTATAAAACAAGCATTGTGATACTGAAATTTATTTTATTACTATGGATGTGCCCTCTATAGAAACTGAACAAAAATGTGCGCACTGGAGGACAGGCCCAGCCTCCTACACATTTGAAGCAGACCACATGTGTGTACCCATGCCTGCATTTCTCCCCAGACTCCCCTCTCAGAGATGGGCTGGAATCGAGGTGTTCATATTTGAGATACTCCATAAGCAGCTAAGCTTAATCTAATTTTAACTCATTCCTTCCGTGGCAATCACTGCTGAAAGGAGAGAGATCACTGGAAATCTTCAAATTACAGTTTTCAGGTAAAGACAGTCTCAGTTTCTGCTTTTGTTATTGCTACTTACTCTAACAGTTGTGATTTCCATGCAAACATACCGTGTATTTCAAGAGAGGAGACTCTGGGTGGAGTTTCCTTGTGCGCTCCAGCTTCAATCCTTGCCTGTTTCAGTTCTGCTGGATGAGCAAAGCTGTCAGGCCAAACACCTCTGACAGACGGACGCTGAGACCCCTCTCCAGGAGAGGCCACTCTCCTAGAGAGATCTGCTTCTTGCTGGCAGACATAGCAGCTCCCCTAAAACAGATGTGAAGCCCTCTGATAGCATTTCCTCCTACCATAAAATGAGACTGCAATAGAAATTATCCCAAGACACTCCTCCTGAGAAGCCAGGGTCTTCTCCCCAGGAGGCAGTAGGTGAAAAAGCCCCCCCTCCATGGCCTCCACACTCATGTGCGCGTGTGACTAAATCGCAGATTAAACCAGAGGTCTCAAAATTGTGAGACACATAGCTGCATTTTTCCTGGGCTCGTTCTTACAACTATAAATCAGATTAAAAGTACACACCTGCATGGGAAGTTCACAGGGCAGTTCGCCCCATCAGCAAGCCCTCAAACCTGCTGGGATTTCCTCCTCTTCCAAATGCAAGGGCCAACAACTGAAACACCCAGCGAACCCAGGAAGGCTCAGACCTGATCAACTCCATGCTCCAGTTGTTCAGGATTTGGAGCAGTTGCAGCAAAAGCCCTGATGATTCACTGTCCTTCGTCCCTGGCAGTTCCCTGGATAATAAATGGGAACAATATTTTATTTATGCCCAGGTCATCAATTCTAAGGCAGAGGAAGAAGCAGATGAAAGGAGAGTTATTTCCATAAAGAAAGTGACGGATTAGAAAAATCCATTTTTACCCTCTCCCTCCTCCTTGACAGGGAATTCTAAACCGTTTTGAATTATTACCTTTTCCCTTCTTTTTTTGGAGCAGAATGAAGTATTTTAAAATCACATAGCAATTAATTGCTGTATAAACACAATTATACACGGAGGTACAAATTACCTTGGGCTCCTTCTATTAAACAACCACAGCCTGACTAAATAAGAGGCTCGATCCTGACTGTCTTCAGATCCCATTACGGACAGTAGGAACTGAGGGAGCACAGTAACTTGTAGGGTAAGCCCCAGAGGAAGCAATTACACAGGACAGAAAGATCTAATTTAGGTAGCTGTACTATGGAGTAGGTACGACAAATACTCATTACGCAGCTCAGATTTCATATCCTGACTTTTTCCTGCAAAGGGTATTTATGTTTGTTTATTCCCTCTCAAATACAGGCTGCTCAGAGCTGATGTACTCAAATAACAGCCTTTGAGACCCACTCCCCTCCTCCCTGCTGCAATACAGGTCAGCAACAGCAAGGTCAGCAAACACCAATCTGCCTCGTAAAGGTCCTGGCGATGAGTTTGATTGCAAGAGTTCACCTCTGTCTAATCAATGCTCGATCTCCTGGTCAAAATGTTGAAAGAAAAGGCTCCCGTTTAACAGCTTTGGTGACACACTGTTCTACTGAGAACCAAAGTCCTCTCAACCCACACTTATTTTTAAGCTTCATGGAAGCCAAGAACTACAAGATACCTTACCACAAGTTCACAGCAGTGAAATGGGAAGCTAAAAAACTCTAATCATTTCTCACGGAACTGCTTTGCTGTTCTTCACTTACAGCTTGAACTCTAGCAACACTTGCAAGTAAGAGCAAGCTCTGAATAATACCTACAAGTGACAATTCATTAGGAAACAAGAGCTGAAAAGCAGGATCCAAAACCTACTGGACAGTTTCTAGAAATGTGCATAAAATTGATAAACCTGGTGCAGAAAGAGCTAACAGCAAATAAATTAACAGAAGCTTACTGTGCGGTGCTGAGCCAGTAAGACTAATACAATTATGAAATGTGTACGCTGTAAAGATGTTACTGCTGAGTCTGAGGCTGGAACAATGAGACCAGCCCTGTTTTCATTTCTAAAAAGATGTTGAAACGCTAAAGATGTAGAAGAGAACCACAAAAATGATACAGAATTGGAAAAAAACAACATTCCACCATGACAAAGTTGAATCTGTTTAGCCTATCAAAAAAGTGATCAAGAGTGACCTTGCTTACTGTATACCACAACCTTTTATAGGGAGAAATAGTAGGTACTATAGGTTTTATTTCATTGGCAAAAGAAAGAAAATAATGGCCAATGACAGGAAGCACAAGCCAGACAAATCTAAACTCAAGGTCTCCAATTTTTAATAGTAAGGATGATTAACCACTGGAAAAAATGACCAAGGGGAGCAGTGAATTTAGTCTTCAAATCAAGACTAAATGCTTTTTCTGAAAGACATGCTGCAATCATGATGAAATCCGCTGGCCCATGCTCTAGAGGAGGTCAGATGTGATGATGTGATAGCTTCTCCTGGCCTTAAGAGTGCATTACTGTGAAGCTGGGAACTTAAATTCATATTTGGGAAGAAATAAGATCTACTTTTAAAGCAAGAAGAAACCCCATGTAATGAAAAATAATCAGAACTTAACCCATGAAAAGGGAATACTCGCCTCCCCCCTCCCCCCCTCCCCGTTTTTCCTATGATGGAAACGCAGGATTTTCACTTGAGTAGTCTTGGACACTTACTAAATGCCTCTTTCTTTTTCCATTAAAGTTTTGAAACAACCACATTGTAATTTTAGGATTAGTGTTTTAACTTGTGTGTTTGCTCCCCTCACCCAACAAACAACTTCATGTCTTCAAGGCAAACGGACATACAAATATCAGCTGGTTCATGGGGAGTAAAGCACCAAGAACACTACACACTGCCTTGCCCACATACTCAGAAAGAAAAAAAACACAACAAAAAACCGCGCAAACCAAAAAGCCCAACATTGCTGCTTACTTCACCTATACATGGTGCATTAAATGCCTCAAAGCAGCTGAATTCACCCACAACTCACCTGAAAGCCAGCACCGAAGTTTCAAATCCTTTTAAGATCCCCCAGTTGCAACACGGAGCAAAGTTTGATGCTCTCAGCATGCCATAAAGCTCACTAAGAGACTGTTGTACCAACAAGCTCAGGCTCCAGCAGTCTGCTAGCCAGGGAAGCAGCTAGGCCACAATGATGGGGAGTGAGGTTTGCTTATAAAGCTGGCAACTCCTGTCTGAGAAGGTAGGAAAGATAGCTTCTATGTGCTCCCCAGCTAACAATCCAACCCCAACTGAGAGTCAGGCATACACAAGTTCTCTGTTTTTTCTGAATTCTCTGTGCTGGAGGAACTGCAGCCTTTTGTGTTGAAGGATTTCACATTCATGTTCAGTAAGGGTCCTGTGCAGGCATCAAAGGAAGACATTAAACTTCCTTGGCAAGCCTTAGGCTAACTTCAGAGGATACATCACTGCATAATGTTAAGCAGTTGGATCACAGCAATTCATGAAAAAAGGAACTGCAGGACGCCCACAAGACATTCTCTACATATTTCCATAATCAGGGACATTTCTGCTGAATTACTGTTCACATAGCAAAAAAAGTCAGCTACCAAGACACTAAGGTGGCTGTGTTTGGCCTGTATCTTTCTGCTCTTGTTCCCATCCTTTCTTACTGGACACCAGGTACATAGGAATTCAAACAGAAAAGGCTGGCAAAGAGTTTGAATAGCACAGAGTGGGTAGAAAGCAGCATCACATTTGCCACTTTAAGAAAGAGAAAAGGTGTGATTTACACTGTTGAATGTCTGTCATGTCAGCTGTTTCCCCAGGCCCCACTAGAAAATGATGCAGAAGGCACATTTCTTAAGAAAAGCCCCTCTATCTCCTTCCTGGAGAGGTTTTGCAGCCATTGATCATCGAATATATATTTTTCTTAAACATTCTAAAAACGATGAGATGTTGTGGCTGGGAAGGATAAGCTTAACAAGAAGTATCTTTCACTTATTTTTTGGCAATTGCAAATACGCTTTTTAACTACAGTTGCCTCGCATGGTATTTTTATTCTTACAGTAAAGCCAAAGAGGATTAGGACACACTGTACTGATTCATAAGGGCAGACAGTACCTGCTCCAAAGCTTTATTTTCCAAGCAGACTGGACAAAACAGCAGCATTTCAATTGTACAGGTGGGGAAAGGAGGAACAAAGACATTAAGTGACTTACTCAAGGTCAAATAGGAATCTGTTGCAGGGCAAGGTTGAGTTCCCAAAGTCTCAGTCCACTTAGGCATTGGAAAAAAGCAATGAAACAAGAGTATGTACTAAATTTGGCACAGATTTTTAAATGATGCATTGCTACAAGTGAACAAGAACCTCCACTCACGCTAACCCAGACACCAGAGGAACATATAAAGCAAAACTAGTTACTCACTCCACCCAATCTACCCGATCACCTTATATTTCCTAAGTCAGTAAGACCTTTCTTGGCCAGACGATCCAACCCACAATGTAGATCTTATTACAAATCAGACATACTAAACCACTTTCTCCCTCCGGCTGCAGAAGATAAAAGGCCAAGTAAGTAGGCAGCATTTTGGTAACTGGCTTCATGTAACAGCTTCGGATTTTCTTAAAAGCCTCAGCATCGATTATTTTCTTTAAATAGCAATGGCTTATTGAGAAACCTTCTACCCATTTTAATGCACAAGGTTTTCCTTCAGTAGAAAAGAAAGCAAAAGCTACCCTGCCAAGGCATATTTGTCAAAAAGTTACGGATACCTGGTCCTGGCAAAACACTCTGAAGTCAGAGTAAGTTAACGCTGGTGCTGAAGGGCTAAGAGGGGAAACTTGGAGACGAAGAGGAAGTAAAAGTATGGACTGAGACAGAACAATACTGGGATTCAGCTCCAGCCTGCGTTTCAGCCAACAGCATGAGCCAATCCTGCAATTTGTATGTATCCAAAGGAGTTAAAAGCTCATGGCATGCAAAGCAGCACAGCTCTCATGTGGTCTCTGCACAACTTGGGGCAAAAGGAACAGAGGAATTAATTTCATCAAGCCAAATCACCAACACCCTGCCGTTACATAAAAGCCTGTTTTCTGGGGAACGTTTCCAAAGATGGTGTCATTTGGGCTGTTTTGATTAAAGTGACATAGTCAGGTTCAAGATGGGATACACTGCAGACTGAGAAACGCTCCAGTTTGTCAAAAATCGCCCACTCCCTTTTCAGTCCTCAAGGCACTTGTTTCTTCCTTCCGTTTGCCACATTTTCATATGGGAAACAAGCATGGCAATTGCACTGCCTGGTTCTCAGATGCTAATATAAGGCTGTGATGAAAGAACTGCAGAAGGTCGCAGGGAGATGTTTAAAATCTAACTCAAACAGATAAAAAAAATGACTATTTAAGTTTTCCTGGGAAAGTTTCTACACATATTGGAAACCCCGTGAGGCAGGGACTGCCCTTCTGCTTTCAGTTCAATAGCCAGTTGCACAAATTATGATTGCACAATTACTTTTATAAGGTTTTCAATTATACAAAGAATGTATCTTATTAAGGTTTATAACTCTGAGAAATAAAACCTAAAACCTCAAACCCTTTGCATTCAAGCTGCATAACCTGCTAGTGCTCCACCAGCAATGCCGCCCCAACACTATTACAAATTTACACCACAGTCTACAATGAACTTTCAGAACGAGTAGATACAAGCACTGCAGCACACTGCAGTTAATACTTCCACGATTCAACACACATAGCCTCACATTGTGCTTTCATACCTTCCCTCTCGTGTCTGTATTTCAGCAGTCAGCATTCTTGGGCAGTTTCTGCATGCCTCGACAGCTGGAAGCTGAAATTCCAAGCAGTCCGCAGCACTGGCGTTGCCCTGCTGGAAGCTACTTACCTGCAAAGCCGGCTGCATTGCACAGCGGATCAGAAGGAGCACGGACACGGAACAAGGAGGGGAAGGAAACGCCAAAGGGGAAAACACTGGGCATGCATAGCCTTGTGTTTTCCCTGACTGGTGACCGGCTATGTCAGGAGGAAAAAAAAAAAGCAAGCAAAGCACAAACTCTCATCTACCATAAAAACAGTAAGTAAAACAAGCCTCCTTTCTTTATCCAGTAAAGCATCTTCTGCGTCCCAACACAAAATCCAGCTGGTAACAACTCTCCCAATGAAAAGGCAAAAAGGCAGGGGAGTGACTATCCCATTTTACAGATATCTCAGCTGAGCGCAGGAGCCTAAAGTCACGCAGATGATCCAAGAGATCGAATGTATTTCACATCCAGGTCTGGGGACAGACTACTGTTGACATTTACATTTAAAAACTTCTTTCTGTTGAGGAAATGTACAACCTTCTCCTCTTTAAAAGCTTGAGGCTTTGCGGTCCTCAAGGACAGCTCTGCTAAGAACCACTGCAGTTGTACCAGAACAAGAGGAGGCCCCATGAGGCCCAGAATGACTCAGAGGCGATAGCCTAACAGGATACCTGTCTAGTCCGAAACTGCAAAAACCAAAATTGTAGCAGCCTGCAATCAGCATTATTCATACCAGAACACTTAAATTCAGTTGTTCGGCACAGAAACAACATCACAGAGGTACGCATCAATCTGGTCCGTGCAACAACCAAGAGAAAAAGGAAGGAGACAACCTCCAACAGAAGACGACAAGTCTGAGCACCCAACACAGAGAATCCAAAAGGACCTCCACAGCTGCTAAGATGTCAGCCCCGGAAGGACAGATGCTCTTGGTGCAAGGTGACACGTTCTAATCTTTTCCATGCAAGCAGGAAGAGGGGAAGCACTACACACTTTCTAACGGGGAGAGCACCTCTGTCCCTTGGGATCCTCACCTTTCTCTCAAGGCTGCTCCAAGAAGCTGAACCAGTTTACGCTGTGCACACACACAGAGCTCACAGTACAATTTCCTCTCATCTCAGCTAATAAATCTTACAGTGCGTCTGTTTTTTCTGAACACAAATTTTATAAGCTGAATAAACTTTATGGAACAGTTGATTGCCAAGGCAGCCAAAACCTGGAAACTTGATGCCTGACCACAGTCAGGCACTGCAGGCTTCAACAGACACCCTGAGAAAGTTTAGTTTTCGCACTTCAGAAAGAGATCCTCTTACTGGCCTGCTCCCTCTGCATCAAAGGCCCCCGACTTACTGGCTCTGAAAGCTTTTAATTTAGCTTATCCTCAAGACCCTTCTCCTTGTGATCAACAGATCAGAAGACAGGTCAGAATCCTTCCACCCTCCCCAGCTCAGAATGTATCTTACCATCCATCCCTTGCTTTTTCACTGCAAAGAGTCTTGCTACTAAACTGGCAAAAATATGAGGGTTTGAGCAACAACTCATCAGTCTTTGGAAAGTCATCTTACATGTCAGTAGAAGCATCAGAGAACCTTCCCTTAAGAAGGGGCTTTAGTGTAGTCACTTGGTACAGCTCAGAGTTTAATGGAGAGAACAGCTCCAGACACTTTGCCTCTAAATTGTGATCATGCAACAAACCTTTGGCTATGCTGACAAGCATGTACATGAACAAGTATCAGGAAGGTAATTCACACAGTCCTGGCCATCAGTGCAGTTTTACAGCTGGAAATGAGAGGGAGGAGGCGGTATCATGGGAAGAGACAGACCACCTGTAAGCACTCCAGAGGCCCAAATTTGGAAACCTGTCCCCTGCAGCTATTTTCAAGATCACTTAAAACAAGATTGGCAGCTCACAAGTAGATCCTTTAGGCTGAGAGCCCATTTTCCAAGCAAAAACTGCGGTACCGGTTAAGGCCGGGCACTTCCACAGCAACTGAATTGCAGTGTGAGCAAATGCACCCTTCCGCTCCCCGGGGAGGAGGCGTCCACCCCAGCACCTGCCGATGAGGTCATGGCACGTACCTTGGAAATGAGCTCATCGTGGTTGGCAAGATGAGCCCTGCAGTGAATGCAGCTGTAGGTCCTGTGGCACGAAGGCAGATATGCCTGGAAAGTCTTGGACCTTGTCATCTTCACCATTGGAGCCACTGAGCGCTGTGTGAACTCTGGGGTGGCCCAGGAGGCACTCCCGCAGGACGGGTCGCACGGGAAACACCGGAAGACACAGGTAAAGGCCGTGGTTTGGCAGGTGACGGGTGTGGGGCAGGCTCCACACACTGGTGACTGCTTCAGAGGAAGAGATTCGGGCAGAGGGAACGGGAGACTTCACACAAATCTAAGTTCAAAAAAGAACAGAGAGAGAACACTCAGCTCACAAAGGTGACAACGCTCTCCTAGCCCACAGGATGATCTAGGGTTTGATCGAGAGAGCAGGGAAGAGTCAGAGCAGCCAGGAGACAGGTGTGATGTCATGGATTACATCAAGGAGGACAGATTTTTTTATTCACAGCTCAGCCACTGACTTGCTGACTGCCCTCACATCTTCCTGCTTCTGTTACCTACCATCTTCCTATCGCTCTGATGCTCACAATCTCTACTCATTCTCCCAACACCTACTGGATTTGGAAGTGCAAAGATGTCAAGAAGTAGATTTTCATCAAGCCTAGTCTCCCAACACCTCTGGGGAGCTGCACACCTCAAGGCCCAACTCTGCACCGCCCTTGGCGAAGCCGGACTCTGTTAGAGAGAAAGTCAGGACCCGGAGTCAGCCCTGCCAGCTGCTGTCCTGTGCGACTCACAGATCCAACACCCCGGAAGCCTGCGGGAAAGCTGGGAGCTGGACTTGGGTTTCCTCAGCCACCAAGAAAGTACAGGAGTCACCAAACCTGTTCTTCTCTCCATTCTGCCCTAGTTTCCACATGGGAAATGGAGGATTACTTCATTACACTCTCTTTTCTTACTCCCTGCAAGCTCCGAAGGTAGAAGCTGCTCTGACAGCAGTCAAAGCAAGGAGCAGCCTCTGAAGACTATTCTTGACAGCAAGAGACAGACAAAAATCCTATTCAGGATGGAAACACCTTTTTACAATCCGACATCATCCAGAACCCGTGAGGCAGCTCAAGTTTGGGTCTCTTTTTGTCGGCAGAAATCAGTTTTTCAGATCGCACCTCTATAAGCCTTACCAGCTACAAATGTTTCTTTTGAGGATGGAAGCAGCATGAAGGATAAAGGAAGCAGCTCCCCTCCCTCCCTGATACATGGCGTGCATGCATGCTCTAGAAATTAATCATGAACTCTGGCTGCTCCTCCCATGAGGATTTTCCTTTCTATAAAACATGTGATTTTGTTCAGTTTCTGAGTCTGCACTTTGTGTATCAAACACTGCAACAAGACCACACACCCCCCCAAATAAGAAAACCAAGAAATAAAAACCCCACACCTGACCTGCAATGGAAATTTCTGAAGTGGACAAAGCAGAAAAGTACAAGAGCTTAAGAGCTGGTCTCTAAGCCGGTATGAGTAACTTGCCTGAAGCGTAGCTGATAATCTTCCAGGTCAGAATAAAGCCCGCCCAAATCACTACACTGCTAAAATAGCTCACTGGAGTTTGTTTGCTAAGCTGGCTCTGCTGCTTAGGAGCAGAGATGGATGCACCTTCCCAGAAAAAGGACCGGTCACACACCGGGCTCAAGGGACACGGCAGAGAATGGCTGGACTGGAGCTACTTAAGCAAATACATCTCTCCAGCTTGCTAAAGGGGAAACCATCAAAACAGTGGGATGGAAATCAGAAAGTCAATCGGGGAACTGAAGGTAGGGCCCAAGAAAATTGTTGTAGAAGGCAGTCCTGCAGAACTCATAACCACCCCATTTAGATGCTCTCTTCTGCCCAGTGTTAGCACTGGTCGCAAGTATCTCACCGTGACAAAACTGTCCAAGTCATACTTGAAAACAACAACAAAAATGAGACTGTGAATCCATTATTGCTGTTTGCTGGAAAGCCTCGTGCATGTTCACCATCAGACAGCGAGATCTGAAAAAAAACCTCGTCACTTAGGTACCAAAGTGCCATTTATGGAACCCCTTCTCTTCAACACTGTCTTTATGGAAACCCCTGTCTTCTTGTCATTGTTGAAAAAGAAGATTCAAGGTATCCAAGTTGCTTTAGCGTTTCTGAAAGGGCTACCCACTGAACCTGCTGCCGGCTGGACAATCCCCGAAAGCAGCCAGGCACACTATCTGCAAGCTTTTCAGTGAACAGTTCCTACAAGCACTGTACTGGAACATTGTCATACGCTCACACGGGCATCATTTGGTGCAGCCAAAGGTTCATCATATTATGACCATGCACAGTGCTCAACCTGAGGCAGACACCAATAACACAACAGGATACCCATTTTTTCCTTTTTCTGAAATATTTTTCTTCTGCTCTCCAGAAGGCAGCCGCCTTACAGTCAAATGGGAAAAAAAAAAAAAGAGTCTTACTCATCTGGAAAACTGCTGATAAAGCATATCTATCATGATCATAATAGTCAGCACTTACATAGCACTTTTCATCCTTAAAGCTCTTTGCAAACACTAACTAATCAGATTAACCTTTTCCAATTAAAGTTACAGTGAGAGCTTTGGAAGACTCATCCTGACACAGAAGGGCTCATTTCCCAACTTGTTAGGAACTAAACCTCCTCTCGTTCAGTCAGAAGGGGTCTTGCCAGGAATTTATCCGGCCAACCTGTAGCTAAGCAGATTGCCTGGGCACTATTTGGTACACAGCTGCATCTCTGTATTTCAGCAAGATTTGTCTTTTACACTAATCAGAGAAGTAAGAGAAAGCAGGCAGTTTTCACCTGTACCCTGCCCCCGTTCTCCACGTACACGAGAAAGCTGTCAAAACCAAGGCAGTTTTGCATTAGACAGCGCTGTTTTCCCCTCCCAAGTGAGGAGCACTTTGAGGACTGAACCCTAAATTTGAAACAGGGCAGGAACAAGATGCAAACCAAAGCAGAATCCTTCCTTATTTTTTGCTGATTAGATGTAAGTAAAAGCAACACATCAGAGCCTTCCTGAACTAACCAAGTGCCAACCTTTACAGTCACAAGACAGCAGAACCATGCCCAAATTCCAAGCCCCTGATTCAGCTGCTGATACGCTATATCCCAGCTGTAACAGATCTCAGAACCTGGAATTTGTGAGCCACGTGCCTCATCCTCCAAGTGCACGGAAGCAGGAGACTAAGTGCGCTCTTTGTGGGGCCAAACACAATTGGATTCCAAGGCAAAGCACCAAGCCCTGTCCGAAAGAAACAGATTATGTTGGACAGACCATCTGGAAGAGAGCACAAAGAAGGACCGGCAAGCACTTTACCCGATTTCTGAATAAGAAAACAGACTGTGTCTAAACTTCAGATTTCATTGATTTGTAACGAAATGGTGCAAACCTCTCTCTCTCTCTCCTTTACTTCGGCATGGATAGGTAAATATACCAACCACCGGTTTTACTACTTCCCTCCCATACGGTCATGCCAAACATGTCTCTTCTGATCAGCTGCCTACCACTGCAGCACAACAGCTGGAGAAGGCAGTCCTTGGGCATCCTCAACACCAAACGGAGACATAAATGATACCCAACCAGAATAATATAAAAGCAATCCCTTAACCTGTTGTTTGCTGACCTCTCTGTCCAGGTCTCCTAAGTATCAATGCTCCAGAACGAGTAAAACAGGGAATACTACAACTGCATTTATCTAACAGAAATGAACACACACGCACACACAAATTATCTGCTGCCTTCAGCTTTCTGCAAAAGTATTTCATGAGCATTCATTTATCTGACCTCATAACACATTTAACATCAGCAAAAACACCTAACCTTTTAGAAGTGGAAAAAACCCCCAAAACTCAAGTGAGATGGTATCAGAGCACAGATTAATTGCAATTCCTGTTCTTAGTACTGTGCTGAGAAGGCAAACCAAATTCAACTCTTTGCTTAAGGCAGGGGAGAGAATAAAGATTTGTGAGCTAAGATCTTAGTGGGAAACCTAGACAAGAAACTGCCTTGAAAAAAGCTTCAGATAAGCTCACATATGCTAGCCATACTTTACAAAGGCACTACTGTCATACAGCATTCAGCCTGACAGTCTGATCGCTTGCATGCGCTATCTACCAAGAGCTCTGTCCTCATCATAGTAGGGGAAAGGAGGGAAAAACAATAGGAAATGCATTCTTGCACCCTGTCAGCACAGCTAGTAGCTTGTAAGGACTCATTTCTGTCTTGAATATCATCCCAAAATGTATTAAATAGGATCCGTGGCTCTCAACAATGCAAAACCCAACCTCCTGTATTTTCTTCTGTTCTAGTAGCAAACACTTTTGAACCAAAATACATTTAACAGCTAACAGTGCATTCTTTCTACCATAGAACAAAGGCATGGGGATGATTTTAGGCTCTGCCTCTGGTTTTTCAAAATGATGAGTTAATGTTCATCAGTCTCACTGACAGTGGGCATTAGTGGAATCATTCCATTCACTTAAAAAAAAAAAAGCTTTGATTACTTTATCATTGTGCCCAATATTGTTAGAGAAGTGAGTATCTGTCACCAGCAACATAATCTTTTATCATTCTTCAAGAGAAATTTATCTCTGGGATGGACGCACTCAAGTCAATGGAACAGAAGTCTGTGCATATTAATTAGTTAATGAGAAGTCAGAAAACTGTTTTAGACAAAAAGAAAGAATTCTAGGGGAAAAAAAGCTTATCAACATCATTTATTGTGGTTATGGGTGATAAAATCAGCTGAAGGTACTGCTTGTATGTGCTGTGTATGTTAGGGCTGCCCTGCTTAATTCTGCTAAGTTTTAAGCAGATGCTGCCTCCATGAAGGAAAAATCGTTACACACATTTTGCTATTCAAACAACTTTTCAGTTCAGTATTCACCCTTCACCTGTCCAATGGCCACTTTTCACATGAAGCTGTTAGCAATTCAGGAAACACAAAAAAGGAGGAATGCCAAGCCGGTGCCAAACACTTGCTAGACAAGACTACTGCTTGTACAAGTCCATATGCCACAACGGCAGAGAACAAAAACTATCACACGCAAGTCTAATTTTGCATAAAACCCATGTGTGATGCAGCTCAGATGCAAATGTTCCTCTTCATTCTGGCAGGACAAACAACAGGTTTGTTGGGTCTGAGGGTTTGTTTTATGGATTATTTGATTTTGAACATAAATTTTAGTTTGTTTAAATACTTCTTAGAACGTAGCAAATGCTATAGAAAGCTGCCTGTAGTAGCTCTGAAAAAATCCATCAATTTGGAAACCCAACCTTTCTTCTTTGGTGCCTCTTCTCAATATAGAAAGAGCTAGAGATGTACCTATGCCAAGTGCAACGAAAGCACAAGAGGAATTGGGTTAGGAGAGTTTTGTGTTTTTACAAGGTCACAAACTGTAGCAGCCTGCATTGCTCCAGGGTCTGAGCGTGACTCTTAAGAAAATGCTTGAGGTAAGCACACTTACTTACCAGGGTTTTCTTGACATGGAAACTGTCTTAACATTGCTTAATGTATTGCAGATCGAAAGAGGAAGGCTAGTCTCCAAGGTGATACGCTGAAATTGGAGTCTGGGTTTAAGGCCCAGTTTTGCCAGTCTTCCCTGTGGAATAAAAGTTAGCATCAGAATTTCAGGTGCTGAACCCTGAGGGACACCTGGCACAGCTAAGGAGCTTTCATGCTCTGATGATGTGATACTGCACAAAAGGTCCTGGTCTGGGGCAGCTCTGGAGATCCTCACTACCAGAGAGGACTGCAACAGCTTTGGAAAAGGTGAAGCCAGATCATCTGAAGGTAGGAGGGTAGGATGTACATTGTGAAAAGCCCTGAAAGAAAGGATGATCATTCTGAATTTAAACACAGAACACAAGGGGAAGCCAAGACAGGAGTTTAAATAGCATATGGGTGCACAGAATGTACCTTTACTCCTTCAGTATCAAGTTTCTGAAATGCACCAATTTCAAACACTTGATAAGATGACACTGCACGCAGCTCAGCAGTACTAGCACGATCAACAAAAGTCACTCCCGATACACGAACCGTAAGTGTCCTTCTCCAACGCCCGCGCTCCTGCAGCTCATTCTCCAAACCTTGCAAGCCCTTGGAAACAGGGAAGTAACAAGAGAAATTATGGAAGGTGGCTGGCAGGAATCCTCTGCATTTACTTTTATCAGATACATGGACACAGCTGCAATACAAAGAATGGTATGGAGCAGGTTTCTCACTTAGACCACCTTCGACTAGAAATATATTTAACCCCCTTTCTTCCTCTGGATATCTCCTAGCAAGGCACTTCATTTCTGTGAGCCCTAGTTCTCTCTTCTGCACACTGGAGACAGCACCTCCACCACTGGGAAGCACTTTATGATTCTGGGAACAAGGATCTGGATGGATGGAAAAAGGCAATCCTGGTGGTAAACAGCATTGCAGGCAACTGCCAGGTAACCACTAGACGGCATCAAAAAGAGGTTCAACAAGAAGCAATTAAAAGATTTATCTGGGCACGGTGAATCAGGGACGGGCATGCCCATGCCGCCAACCGTGCTGCACCTGCCGTGCTCCACATACCACAGCCAGCCTGTCAGGAAAAACGTCAGAGTTACTATTCTGCTGAATAGCTATCAATATTATATTAATTGCATTTTAAAGGCTGGGGTTTTAAGGGGGCAGTTGGTGAGTTGTGGGTTTTTTTTTTTCCCTCCTTAAAAAGCAGCAATATGTCAGTCTGTGGTCTATCACGACTTCTCATCAAAAATAGGCTCAGCACCCCTACAACAAACTTCCTGGTCTCTCTCTGATGGAGAGGCTTTTGAGGAAGATGATGTGGAAGGTACATAAAAACAAGTTGAAACTTAAAAGGAACAAACAGCGAATCTTTAAAACTCACTTTGGGCTGGAATGTTTTTTTAAGTCTGTCTAGCTTTGTCACTGTACACACTACTCATCCATAACTTATTAAACACAAAGTAATTTTAAAAAATCTTTTTAAAAATTGTTCTTTACATACTTGATTTACCTTCTGTCAATTTGGAAATTAAATCAAATTTAAAAATTTCACTTATTATTTTTTTAAATAGGTAACATCCACACCAGTGCATTTTCAGGTTCCAAGTGCAACCCCATGGTGAGAAGCAAGTCCAGAGGACTCCTGCACGCAAAGCAAAAGCTTTCTTGTATTGAGCTACAGCGCACAAGTGACTGGAAAGTGAAGGAACAGGTTAAAGTAACTCAGTGAAGATGGTGCAGAGATGCTTCTTTCCTGGGGGCAGACTACAGAGACCAGATGACCATGAGACCTTTCTGACTTTATTTACAGATCTAAGGCTGGGCTCGGACCATTCAGTGTCAGAACTGCTAACTCATCTCTCCCCGCAATTCAGAACAAAGCAGACTGTTCAAAACAATCCACTCAGACACACCACAGACACCCCTGGGAAGCAGGGAAGGGAAATCATTCTGGAAATTTTAATCAAACTCTTCCCTTTACAATTTCATCTCAAAAGGCACAGGACAGCTAGGACAAACATCATCTCACAGGGCTGGCTTCAAAACTGGTTACCTTTTCCGGGCCTGTCTCTGAAACCACGCGAACACGAAATGCAAGGTTCAGCCTCTACCGAGGAATGACTGACATCTCTGCCTGAATCCTCTTCCCACTCTCCTACGAGTTGCCTGGCAGCAATATCTTTGCAATGCAGAAGAGCCTGCGCTGCTGATAACAAGCAGCATGGCAAGCATTATAGCTGCAAGCTGCCCACTTTGCTTTGCAGGTATGCTCCATCACAGCTGAATTCAATAACCCAATAAAATAGATGCCAGTGTGCATTACCAAATGCAGGAGGAAACATACGTGCAGAAAAGCATCACGGTGGGCCAGGACAAATTTGAAACAAGCCAGCACTTACTTTTGCTCCTACCAGCAAATCCCACTTGTGCCACAAATAAACAAAAATTGCAGGCTGAACTAATTTAAAACACAAATGACTTCATTTCCTCCCTTACATTTTACAAAAACTCATGCCAGCATCCCCCGCAACGGGGCAACGGTCCTTTATCCGAATTGGCCAAGTTGGTATGATGCACTCGAGTGAGCCAACAGCAGTGGCTCAAACACACTGTCAGATGTGTTCAATTCATACACATCCTTCTACTGAAAACACCTACACGTTCAATGTGACGGTGACATTTGGAGCCATAGATCAAGGACATCATACTTTGCCAGTATTACGCAGTACTAGCGTTCTACAAAATGAAAGAAGACCCTCGCCTCACTATTGTAGTACCAACCTGAGCTAAAGACATCAAGGAAAAGCTCTTCTCATCTAACTGACCAGTTACTGACAGAATGGGAACACTCTTTATCTTCCCAACTTCTCGTCGTCATTTGTTTTAATTGCAGAACACTCTAGCTATCCAAATCATCTCATATAATTACTTTTTTTTTGGTGCTCCTTACATTGCTCTATCATCTTCCTTTTTGGCAAATGTAGGTATGACTAGGATTCAATTAATTTGGTCTGCTGGATGGATCATCTGTTTCCCTGATAAAGGCTGGGTACTGACAGGGAACACGGCAAGAACATTTATCTATTGTAAGTACACTTCCGATATCCTCAAAGCCATTTGTTGCTGAAAGAAGGATCTGCCATAGCTGCCTGTCATGACTTACTAGTTGCAAGCTCCCCTTGTCAAATCCTGTAAGTTTTCATCTGCTCACAAAACCCATCTGCTCAGAGGGCTCTTCCCAGGAGCATCTTTTAACCCGCCTTGCATTGCCCAGAAGCACATCTGTCACCAGAGAGACAGTGACTTTATTTTCTATTCTGGTACATCCATCTCTTTTCTGAGTGAAGCTAAGGATAAGATGTTGAATTCTGACCCACCTCTGCCAGCAACACTTTTTATGCAACGGTTACTATATTAATGACGTACATACTTTCCGTGGCAGTTCAGTCATCATCCTTCTAGTTTTCATTTAGCAACCCATATGTCAAGGGGGCAAAGTCAGGTGAAGATTTATAGCTTGGATCTTCACATGACGGATATTTTATAACTGAATCTAGTTTAAGACTGGCAAGTCAGCTGTTACCTTGCCAGTTTCTGCCATTAGTTCCTCCTGGATATCCTCACTACCCTGCATGTTCCTGCCAAGGTATGTGAACTGACTCACCTCTTACAGTTCTGTGCCTACTGACGCATGCTTGAACTGGGAGTTCCCGGGATTCTCGTCAAGACTCTCCCCCCCCCCAGTTAATTATTAACTCCATCTATTTTTGTGATGCTGGACAATCTGTTTTTAATTACATATTGCTTGAGACGTCCTTTAGCAATATTTCACCAGGGAAACTTCGGTCTTCCAGAGTTCTGTGGCTGAGCTATGCAACACCTAGGTCATACCACACTACATTTTTGTCCTCATAATGAAATCGCTGCCAACGTGAAACAGGAGAAGTGACACTGCAGCTTTGACACCACTCTGCTTTCCCTCTCCGTGGATCAAAAAGTTCTCTGAAGGGCACATTCAAAGCACCCTCAGCTTTTGAAACTTTTAATAGCCTTTGCTTGACTTCAGGAGTTTCGTCCTGGACAAGTCACAACGGCAGTAAAAAAAAAAAAAAAAGAAAAAAAGAGTCAAAAAAAGCTACGTATTTTTGTGAGTCAGCAAAACATCACGCCTTTTAACGCGCTATACCAACACTTGAACAGGTGTAAAAGAAACAATCTCTAGTTGGACGTGTAAGCCTGCGCGAAGAAACCGGAAGGCAGCTCTTACGGTTGCATTCCCAATAACTTCCAATGACTCACATTGCCTGGCACTATCATTTGTTAAAGCAAGAGTGAAGCAGGGATAATAGCTATTTACTAAAAACAGCGGAGTGTGATCAGCTTTAATTAGCATTGTCAAGTGACTTTGAGATTGTCAGGTACAAGATGCAGAGAACTAAGTCTCATTAATTATGTTATTTCCTGCAGCCTTAAGTGGCTTGGCCAGTCCAGTGACGTTTCTGGAGACAAAGCTGCTCCTGATGTCCAACACATCCTGCATCAGCGGGTGAAAACACTCTCAGACAGGCCTGGCAGACGTGGCTATGGAGTAGAGGATCACAAAGCCAAAATGTAGGAACAATCAGCTTACATACTGCAAGACAACTACCTGCCCTGACAAACGAGGAACAAAAAGGCACATAAGACATGGCAGCAAACAGAGAACCAACTTAATGGAGGATGAGGAGCAGGGATTGATGGGGGAAGGCACATAAGACATGGCAGCAAACAGACTCAGAGAACCAACTTCACGGAGGATGAGGAGCAGGGATCGATGGGGGCAACAGGGAGCATGATTCAGGCCCAGGACCCAGTGCTCCCGAGTAGCAGCATACCTGGAAAACTGTATTTTCTTCCCCGCAAAGAAGAAAAACTGTAAAATGTCTTTGTTTTGGAAAGAGATCCAGATCCCCAATCAGCATCACACCACCAACAGACATGCTGATTTACCAGCTAAAGATCTGTTCTAAAGAACTGACAAATCCTTGATCCAGAATAGTCCATCTCTTTTATGGACTTGCCACGGCTTCTGGAAGGAAAAGGAAACCTATCCTTAGCCTTTAATTACTGTCATTAGATCTAGAAGACAAGACCTCCAAATTAACAAGCACAGAAAAGAGGGAACATCCTCAAGGATCAACTTTCAGGTCTCTGTCAAGGAGGAGGAAAAAAAGGAAGCTCTATATTTTGCCATGGTTTCAAAGCAATAAATATACTCTGCTACACCATTCTGCCTTGAACATCACCGGTCAGCTTCAAAGCAGCTAAGAGAATTGAACTCTCGATTTCTCCATTCCAGACTCCACTTTGTGATCCCTCCTGAAGCCCACTGCTCTAGCACTTCATAGCCTCTAGTGAAGACTCTGCTTAAGTTCAAGCAAAGTAAGGTTTGCCGGTTAATGACGGAAGCCCAACGAAAGCCTAGCTTTACTGGCGTTTCTTTAAGAGGCTTCCATGCACACGGTCAAAGGCAAGGCTGTGATGCAAGAACAAGAAATAAATGGTCTTTACTCCTCTGCAATCCTTGCTATGCTTGTGTAGTACCACACTAGATCAAGGAGCTCCCACTTCCTAAACTGCTAGCCAGGACCCACACCAGAGTGACCAGTTCCTTAATTAAATTCTCTCTCAGCAACAGGTACTCAATCCGTGAGTCAAGGAGCCTTTGAGGGAATGTGGATTTACAGGTAGCGATGCTGTCTTCCTCAATACAACCCTGACTCAACAACCCACACCAAACAGCAAAGAAAGGAAATCGCTTATTCAAAATCTGTGGATCCAGAGGATGCAAGGGAGCTCAATGACCAATACAGTTTTGCCAGTTATTCCAATCCTGGCACCATGAACGAGACACCTGCAAAGAAAGCTTAAAAGAGAAGCATTTGACATCTTCATCAGATGAAAGCAATGTCTCTGTCCTCCCTACAGCATTTCCAACTTTAGCTTCAAAGCACAAGGCTCACTTTTAAATGGTCTTTCAGCAG
>NW_009594034.1:0-1264 GCF_000690535.1 Cariama cristata | reverse complement strand
AATCGGGGATGCAGTGAGAAAAGGAGAACATCTTAATCCTCTACGCAAGCACTGCCGTTATACAGCAAGCAATGTTTACAAGAAACCAGAGGTGTGGATCCCAACACGATGAGATCTTAAACAAAGTTAAAGGGAGTGCTCTGCCAGAATGAAGTCAGAAAAATACATCCTCTCCAGGCAGAACCCTCTTGTGGATTTTAAGTAGAGCTCTCTCAGTATCTGCTTGTTTACAGCCGCCTAACTCAGCAAAGGCCTCTCTATGCTACCCAGCACAAGCTTTAAGTAACTGTAAACACATTAACAGAAAATCCTTATCTGCAGCACGTAGTGGGCCCTGAGGAAGGCAATGTCAGGAAGGCAGGTGTACTGTCCCACCCCCTGCTTAACCGCTGTCTGCCAGCTAAGAACAGTGTTTTGATGGGCCTTCCTCTTTCTCTATTTTAAGACAGAGGGCAGAAAAGAGTGAGGACAGATTCACTCCAGTAAATTGTGGGGGAAAGGGGTGAGGATTCAACCTCTTTTTCCACATCATTAAAATCACATTCTAAACTGCAACACTTCAAATTCTTTTGGCTTCAAAAAATCAGCATTAAAATCTGAAGCTACGGACCCACAGCCTGCTCCATGGCTACTTCTGTCATCTGTAACTTCTCTGGCTTTTCTGGATCAAACCCAGAAGTTTCTGTGGGGAAGCACAAGACAAATGACCCTCGACATTTCACCTTCTGACCCTGGACCTCAGCAGAGCGCTCTGCAGAAGAGGAACCGGCTACACTCTTAACCAGAGGCTAGAGCAACAACACAGACCAGCCGACTTACCCTGCTCCCCTTGAGGGGCCAGTTTCAACGCACCATGTGCAGAAACTGCCCACCTTTAACGCCAAGCACCACGTAAGGCTGAAGATGCCCTCTCCACACGCCGATCCAGGCGCCCTGCAATCTCTCTTTGGCCACACTTTTGCATGATGTCACTTCTGTAGCACAGAGCCACGGCCTGCAGCTGGGAAAGGCCTGGTCTCCAGGGACTCCAGCGGCAGTGTTGGTAAATAGAGCAGCGGCCGGGCACTTCTCCCTGGTCAGCAGCCAGCCCTTCGGGCCGTGCTGGCAGCCGTCCCGGAGGTGCCCCCAGCACCGGGGTGAAGATGCTGCACCTCTCCCTGGAGTCACAAGCCTAAGCCTCACACACGCCTTTGTGCCAGGCTCGGATCTCGCCGGCAGTTTCAGGATTTTGCATTTACTCGCCACAGCGATACGGTTAGCTAGG
>NW_009594033.1:0-30420 GCF_000690535.1 Cariama cristata | reverse complement strand
GCCCTCTACAACTACCTGAAAGGAAGTTGAAGCGAGGTGGGGGTTGTTCTCTTCTCCCTGGTAACTAGTGGCAGGGCAAGAGGGAAAGGGCTCAAGTTGTGGTAGGACGAGAGGAAATGGCCTCAAGTTGCGCCAGGGGAGGTTCAGGCTTGACATTAGAAAGAACTTCTTCACTGGTAGAGTCGTTAGGCATTGGAACGGGCTCCCCAGGGAGGTGGTGGAGTCATCATCCCTGGAGGTGTTCAAAAAACGTTTAGGTGTGGTGCTTCAAGACATGGTTTAGTGGGTTTAGCGGGCATGGTGGCATCGAGTATACGGTTGGACTTGATGATCTTTGAGGTCTCTTCCAACCATAATGATTCTATGATTCTGTGATTATATACCTGGTCGCAGCATGAACAATTTGTGTAACATCAGGCAAGTTACCAAGATGTTAGAGCTGTATTGCTACTTTTTGAACTCTTGTGACAGTAGCTCTTTTTTGGGGTACTGAAATCCATTTCCCTCCCACGTATCTTCTTAGATGGATTGTGAAAATGAAGTTCTTTTAAAGGAGAATTAGTGCTACTTGCACTGTCAGAAGTTAGTTTTGACCTAAGGCAAAACCTCAAGGCTTTTAAGTACCATGCCTTAAAATTGCTTAGATTGCTACTTCTTCATTAGTTCTTCACTTTTTCGTAGATATTGCTGGAATTTGTTATAAGTTAAAGTTTTATCTTTGTAGATGCAAGCATTTGATGAGCATTTAAAATATGCTGTAAGCCAGCAGCAGTTGATCAATGTTGATTTTATTATAAAACCAGTATAACTCTATTTTAGGCTCAAAAGTTTTCTTTCAAGCCAAATTTCGATTTGGCATTAAGGGAAGGCAGTTTAGCATTTTAAGTCCACTCTGTTTTGGACACTTAGACCTGTACAGAACATAATTGTCTTCAGGCCCTTTGGTCCAGGCTTGTATTCCTTATGAAGTAACTGTAATCCTGACTACTTCTTGAGATCTCGCTCTTGGCTTGAGGATACATATGTGAGAGTAGAGATAAACCACCTCTTTATTACGGCTTTTGTGCAGTTTGTTGGCAAAAAGCCAAGCATGGTGTTACAGATTTTTGCCTGGAAGGAACTGGTCTGAAAGTAAAGGCGGAGCTAAATCTGGGAAGAAATTAGTGTATCGAGACACTGCATGACTTTGTCTTGTCTCTCGTTGTGTTAAAAGTCTTTTAAGGATTTGGTTAGACTAAGAATTCTTAGTAAAAGTTTGTGCTTTGGGTGTGTAGGACATGTACATTCTGAAAAAAAGAAGTTCACCTATTTTGTAAGAGATTGATAAAATCATGTGAGAGAAGCCTAGAATAGTTTCCACTTTAGGTTCTTTAAAGGCATTTGAACAGAGTGGACTATGAAATGCAATTTTTTTAGCAATATTTGACAGTATAAAGTGGTGTGTTGTGGTTGTACCATGAAAACCATAAAGGCAATTACAGTTGTTAATCTGTAAGGTAGGTATATATAAATATATAATAATTGAAAATATGATGAAAATATGAAAAAATGAATTCCAGTTCAATACTAGTGTCCTGACTTTAAGAACCTTCAGAATTGTTTTGTGGATATTTTCCATCAGTTTTGTGGGAGAGAGCTTCCTCTTCAGAGTGCCTGCCTGAGGTCTTTGGAGAGAGCATCACAGAATCAGTACTGCGCAGCAGTCAACTGCAAGACCAAGATGTATTGTTCCATGTTGCCTTCCATGCAAACGGCTGTAGAGTCAGAGTCTTAAATTTTTGTGCATCTTTCAGGATGTGGGATGGGAAAGGTTTTGCCTAGTTTTATTTTCTCCATTCTGGAAGCATCTTACTGTTTTCAGTGTGACTCGGTTTGTAGGAAGACATGTCTTCCAGCGAGAGTGCTATGCTTGTTTCCATGTCTGCACTGGAATTTACTTACAGTCCTTCCATCCTTCTACAGCGTTCTGGTATTCTCCTCGCACTGTTTTCAGCCTTGAGTGTTCAGGGAAGGAGGAATTAAGTTTGTACAGAAAGCATAGTACAATTCCACTGTGTTCAGGACTCAGCTGTACAAGTGCCTGGGCAACCTGACCTAATAAGACCTGCTTTGAGCAAGGGGTTAGACTGTTTGATGCTCAGCAGTCCCTCCTGACCTGTATTATTCCAAAACTCTATAGAAGCTGAAGGATAGAGGAAGAGTAGAGGTATGGGTGCCTACACATGAACCAACAAGTTGTCAAGCTCAGCTGTGTGGGATATAGCTTTAGCACAATGCACTTCACAGGTAGGATGACTTCAACAAATTCTGTTTTGGCTGTCCTGTGCCTAGGAACTTATGCCTTTCTTACTCTAAGTATAAGCTTTCCTTGATAAAGTTGGTTTGGAAAAGAGGGAAGAACATTTTATAAGTGTAAGGATCTGAATGTAACATTTTTATTTAAATTGATGATGGAGTTATTTTAATTTCAGATTAGGTTAGGAGACTTCCTCTGTATGTCATACCTGAATTTGCAGATCTATAGCTGAATGGTTGTGAACAGTTTGTAGGCCATTATTCAGTTCTTCACAAATTACTGAAAATACATGTTACAGATACAAGTAAGAATAATAAGAAACTGGCGAGTATGACTTTGTCAGTAATAAAATGTGGAATAAACGCTTAGTTATGCATATACAGAATGTTCTTTAAAATATGACTGCTTTTTACAAATGTAACTGTAACTGAATTTATGACTAATGTAAATATCTTGCTGTATGCAGGCTGCTGAAATCAAAGACATTTCTCAAAAATGTAAACAGAAGCAAGATGCTTTGGAGATGAAAGATATACAAGTAAGAGTCTTGATATTTGTGACTTTTTTGTGTGTTTCTTTGCTAATGTATTAATTCAGTACAAGCTTATAGCATATGCCACATTCAGGTGGAATGCTACTTCTGAAATTCTGTGGTAAAATACAGATATGGGAGGGGGGGGGGTTGTCCGTTCTTCTATTAGCAGAGAGAGAAGTTTCTCTGAAGAAGCTGCAAGTGCTTGCACACCTCAATCCCTCCAGTACACAATGAATGTTTAAAACGTCTATTGGTCAAACAGGTATTACTAAGGGACAGGTGTATGCTACATAAAATCAGTTACCTTGATGCAACAAGCTTAGGAACGACAGTGTATGTGTAGATATACTATATATTAAAGGCTTTCCTTGAAAAGCTACAGCCTTTATAGTACAATAATGCGCTTAGCATTAAACATGCCCTCAAATATTATATGCAAGAGGCTAAGGTTGTTGCTTCTGTTAAGTGTATACATCCAGCATTTTTAAAAAAGAAAATGCAAAGATATGTTGTAAAACAGTTACAGAACTACATCTAAGCACTCGTTCAAGAAATGTATAAATTAAATATGTAAGGGTGCAGGGTCAAAGTTGCACATTGTGCTATAGGTTTTATGCAGTCTTTAGATTAACTTTCAGATGTGTTAAGGAAGACCTTAAGCTTTAAGCTTCTGCTTTTGTAAAAATAAAGGAACTTCAAAAATTGATTTAAAAGCTTGATTGTATTTTTGCTTAAATGTTCCTAAATCTTAACAAAATCTTGTCACTTCTTCAACTGTCGTAGGGCTATTGGAACTATAACGAACTCTTTCAGTTTTAGCACATGGTTACATCACTATTTAATACCAGTTGCACAGATATCCTAGTTATTTGTCATAAGGTTTGTGTACTAAAGTCCTCTCATGTTGGAAATACTCAAAATTCTTAGATTGATGAAATTCATCAAGCTTTGAGAATGAAAAAAGATGAAGAAATGGACAGACAGAGGAAAATACGCAACACTCACAAGATGATAGAGGACTGGAAGAATGAGCTCAATACAATGGCAGTCTGTGAGGATCTTCAGCCACAAACTGATGCTGTTAATAATGAGCTGAAAAAATTACAAGAAGAAAGGGTGAATATTGATAGTGATATCAGTGATCTAACAGCAGAGAAAATGAACCAAGAGAGGGAAAACAAAAGTAAGTTACTTAGTTACTTCATGTTTTGTTTGTTGGGTTTTTTTTTTCTTTTTTCTTTTTTTTCCTATGACTGTTCATACAGAATCTACTTGTCCTGCTGTAGTGAAATAATTTGAGATATCTACTTTAAGCTTCATAGTTGTATCTCGCATGTATAGCAGTCCTCTCATATGTTACCAGTTTTATTAAAAGTAACAGAAACCACTTTCAAAATAAAAAGAACAAGAAGATTCAAAAGTGGCAATTGACCTTAAAACTACCCTCCCAAAAATTTAGTTTCCTCTGATCTCTGGGTAGGTAGACAGCTTTGCCAGTTTCACTTTTTTCTGTTATTAAATGAAGGTTTATACCGTTAGCAGGATACAAAAAAACCAAACCTGAAGCAAAAGCAGTTTGCTTTGAAGATGCAGTGTTTGAAATGATCTCTTTGGCAGTATATTAGTGACTGATGCTGCTTTTGTCCTTTCTAAATGAACTTCAGCTGACCTTAATTACAGTAAATTCCTTTATAGTAGCCTAGGATTTACAATTAGTTCTTTGTAAGAAACAAAACTCAAAAATTATAGCTTGGCAAGTAGAGGGTGTGGTATATATTCCTCATGAGTGTAGCACACTTGCATGTACCTATCTGTCTGACACTTAACTTGTCATAGAATCCAAGAAGAAACTGAGATACAGAGAGACCAAGTGACCTAGGGAAGGAGACACTGTATATTTTACCTTGAGAAGCAAATTAAGTATGTTTTTTCTAAATAGAAAATGCTTTCACACACAGTCTTTTGTCACACATTTTGTTTTCTGCAAGCGGGAAATAGCACTCAGATTCCGTGTTGCTAGTTCCACTACCTCTTTCCTCTTGGGCCATTTTTTGTTTTAAATACAAAGGTAGAAAAAGTTTTGAAGATACATTTTTAGGACTAAATTCCTGTGTTTTTACTGTGCTACCACATTTCGTTATCCTTTGGGTAAGTCTTCATTTTATTTTAGATTTTAAGTTTAATAGTTCTTAAGATTTCTTTAGAATAAGCAGCATCTTGACTGTGGAAAGAGAAACTCTTAATTCTTATAATCTCCTAACATTCATATTGCTTGAGTACCATAGTCCAATACTTATTGACAATGCTGGTTATAATGTATACTTGCTGTGGACTCTGTTTAAGAAACTGCCTTAAATTACAGGAATAATTAATTGCCTTGAACAACTTAATAATATAATGAATATGAAGGAAGAGAATCTTAAAGGGAGATTCCGAGACACACACTCTGCTCTCATGTGGCTAAGAAAGAACAACGACAAGTTTAAAAAGAAAGTTTGTGAACCCATGATGCTTGAAGTAAGAAAATTACTTGCATATCACTCTAACCAATTAATGTTTAGTTTGTTCATGCCTTGCAAGACTTCAAGAATGACTTGTAAAACTTTCATGACACATCTTGAAATGAGCTGCCAATTACATGTGGAATAAGTTAGCATGATGAACTATTTATAAGTTTGATTCTGTAGGCAATGTAGTAATACTTAACATTGAGTAAGACAGGGTGCTTCATTCCCTTTCCCTCCTCAAGGAGCAGTCCTTTATTAAGGTGCCCATTGCGGATTTCCTCTAAGGTGCATCCAATTATTTAGACTTAAGTAGTTCTTACTTGCTGCTTAAAAAAGCAGTGGTAGTTATGACTGAATACCTCCCCTTATAGCACAACCTACTCAACAGTGGTTAAAACATGTCACTGTGATCCCCAGGTGTTTTTGTGGTTTGTTTTGCATAGCCAGCTACAGAAACACAAACACCTAATCTATCCCTAGGTTTGTTTTGTGTTTTGGTTCAACAGGTGCTGTGCTAGCTAGGAATAGCAGGGCTAAATTTTCAAAGAGACTATTGGTTTTCTGGTACATTCCTCCACCATTATTCCAGCCTCTTGCAATATATGCTCCATGTAATGTGAAGAGGATGAACTCCAGTGCACTCCTCCTCTTCCTGTCCAGAATTGCAAGCTTATTTTAATAGTGTATTGCTACAATTTAAATTAGTTGAATGTTGAATATTTGTATACCAATTCTTACACTTTGTGCATGCGCTAGAACTGTTCAAAATTACTTTTATTTAGTATAAAATACCAAGTATTTCCTGTTAGTACTGGAACTTTCAGTTCTTCCTGGAAGACCCCATCAAGTTAATTTTACAAATGCCTTGATAGGATGCCTTTACTTTTACTGTAAGGCCTCATTAACCTCTGTGACCTCCACTAATGTCTGAATTTGTTGTCTTTGATATAATGTAAGTTAGTCTCATGTACTTATAATTTCTAGCTTTCAAATTGCTAGTAAGGTATCCAGCCTTTGGCTAACTTGAGGTTATTAAATTGTGTAGTTCTGTGTAATTTTGCCTTTGTATGTCACGTATAGTGACATCATGTCTCATTACTAGTGAGAATTACTGAAGAATTCTAACATTAACATTTCATTCAGATATGAAAAGCTTCATCCATCTTAACTGTGGATTTTATAATTTTTTTTTTAAGAATTAGAAAATAACTCAATTAACCTGTGAATATCTGTCTTTCTAGGGCTTCACAATTCTGTATTTGCATTTGGTGATGTTCACTGTGTCCAAATCAAAAGGAACTGCATATAAGTAATTTTGGGAGTGTGGCTTTTTTTTGTTTTAGATTCCTCAGGTTAATTGTTTCGAAACAGTGAGATACCTTTAGTGGTACTGGAGCCGAGCTGCTAGACATGAGATGGTAGTGGTTGCAATTGTAAGGTTAGAGTTGAACAGAAGAGGAGGAGGTGGTATGGTGGAGACAGTGATAGTTCCAGGAATGCTGAAAAAATATATGGATGGCTACACGCTAAACACAATGACATGTGAGTTACTGTAGGTTTCCTTCCAAGAGAACTGGTTGCAAAAAGACAGGGAATATGTCTTTAAAGCCATTTAAAGATTGTCTTTGTTTTCCTTAAATGTAGGCTTGGATATCATCTGGCTGCTTAAAATGTTTGGGGCGGGGTGTTAAGTCCAATTGTATTGAATCACTTTGTCACTACCTTTCTTCATCAGATCAATATGAAAGACAATAGACATGCTAAATATGTTGAAAATCATATTTCGGCCAATGACATGAGGGCTTTCGTTTTTGAGAGTCGAGAAGATATGGAGATGTTTCTTGTGGAGGCAAGTAGGCACCAGTTTTAAAAATTGATTAAATACTGATGTAGGAGCCCTAAACTTTGGAGTCTACCAAGTAAGTCTGTGTTTATTAAGTTTTGATTGGCAAGATCAGCACAATAGCTAATACAAAATATTCAAAGATTTTCTTCTGGATTACGATTTTTCTGGAGTAAGATTTTTTTTTAAAGCATAGACCAACGGGAGGGATGCAGGAATATTAAGAAAATACTTCTTTTTAGAAATTATTTTTGTCTTCCTTGTCAAGGCAGTAATCACTGAGGAGAAAACACTGTGTACAAGAAAATGACAAGAACAGGAAGCTACAAACTTAGTACCAAGCTTTTCCAATACCTCCTGACTAAAGAGGCGAGAGGGCATCTTTTGTGAGAAGACAATGGTCCAAGCAGCAAATCAGGCTTACACTTCTTAATACCACTGTTTCCTGGAGTGATGAAGAGATTGTTCCCTTTGAGAGCCAGAGAGATGATGCAGGAGAAAAAAGCCACAGGATACTACATTATCTGTCATAATGCGTTCTGACTACTGTCCACAGAGTAGTGTGATTAATGACAAACTGTCCTGCAATTTTTGAGGACCTATCTGCCCTTCACAGAAGCTAGTCACTCTTATATATGTGAACAGTAGTGCTGATATCTGAGATTCTGAGGGCTTGTCTTGCCTCCGTGGTCGTGGAACCTAGTGGAAGGTTGCTTTAATCAGCTAAACTGATCTTTCATTTGTATCCTTGATCTTTTCTGCCCTGTTAGGATGAGGCTTTTCAGAGCCTTTGTAGCCAGTGGTCTGCCATTATCTGTGCAAAATGGCCATACAGCCTGAAAGAGGAGGCTTCCTTATTACATACAGCTTCGCTGTTCAGATTGAGCACCTGGCTCTGGATTTCTTTTGTTGCTTTTGTTTTCTCTAATGCATGATGTTTTCACAGAGAGACATTAGCCGAGCTTGGCTTTTAGAGAACTCAGTCATGACTGAGCCAGAGTGGATTTTTGTGGGTTCTTCCAGATGTTGTCAGTTTAAAATAATTCTGATTCTGTGAATCAAGAATAAATAATTGATTTTCAAATAGTGAATTTCTCTGCTCTTTTTTACCAAATAATCTAATGTAATCTAAATTTAGATGCGCGATCATCAAAAACTAAGAGTGAATGCTGTATGCGCACCTGCTGAATCATGGGCTGAAAGGTTACCTTCGAGACCTATTGAAGAATTACAGTATGTATCAAATTATGTCAGTGGGGAATGGTATTAAATACAATGTTTTGGTGTTGTTGCTATATATTAGAATTTTCTATGCAAATCAAATTTTCACCAGTTCAGTTCTGGGTTAACGGAACTTCTTTCGGACCCTTCAGTAACTTCAGCTTGCTTACCTGCCAGATTTTATTTCTGATGGATGTTTTTTTTTTTCCTCCTCCTCAGCCGATATGGATTTTTCTCATATTTACGAGAATTATTTGATGCTCCTCGTCCTGTCATGAGTTATCTTTGCTCCCAGTACAGTGTTCATGATGTCCCTGTTGGAACAGAGAAGACCAGAAACATGATTGAAAGGGTGAGATGTCCTAAATAGCACACACACACCTGTGGTCTAGAATTTTATTTTGGAAATTCTTTGGCAAGTTCATGTGGAGAAAGCAAAAAGTTGCTTAAGACTTTTATTTGGCCTTTAGACATGAGAACAGTTCATTATGCACAAACATATTGGAAGAAATTTTAACAAATTCAGTCAGTCTATTGCAGTACTTCACAGAAAGTTAAATATGTCTTTCACTTGCGTACTGTTCCAAGTCAGTTATATGAAGTTGTTTTATTATAATAGCTTCTACTTTAAGTAGCTGAGATAATTCTGGGCAAAATTTTAATCAAACAATTAATACTACATGACAATGCTGACCTGTTGTGTTTAAAGCAACAATTAGAAGCTGCTTTTTTTCCTCATTTTAATACATTAAGATGTTCAGTTTCTGGCAAATATGGTTGTATAGCTTCAGTCAAAATTGATGCGATAAATAGTATGTAAACTTTTGGATTCTTAGAAATAGGCTAAGGGCTCTGACTACGAGTAATCTCCCTACCTTAGTCTTTGAGTTCTTGCAGGATCACTGTTGCTGGATTATAATGGGTAACACACATGACAGTTTTCAACTTAAATACTTACTCACTTACCTGTCTGTGCTGGACATCTGTTGTCTATCTTGTACTAAAGTGAACTCTTCTGTGAATTCAGAAGACTTGCTTTGGGCTCTCTGAGAACAGTAGGAGTTGCTTTTTTGAGAAACTTAAGGAACAGGCTCTGTGAATAGAGAGCAGTTCCTGGTTTATTGCAACACTTGTTGCTCCTACCCATCTTCTGTTTCTGAGGCTTTTAAGAATGAGGGAGAGGAAAGTAAAAGTGGAGGGAGTCCTAGATGAAAAGCTCTTTTCTTAATGTTTTTTCTAAGTATTCTCATCTTTAAACTGCAATTCTTCCACCACTTTGTGTTTATCACCTGATGAAACAGATTATCTATACAATAAATCTTTGAGTTATGTTTTGTAAACCAGTCAGAATTACTCCTTAGATACTCCCTCCTTTCCGGAGCTATGTGGGCAGCAAGTGAAAAATCATTGGTCTAGGGCAAAGATGAGCCACTATTCTGAGTGTGTTGCACATGGCACTTTCTCAGTTCAGTTGTGTAAAGTTGTTTATTATTTTTGAGAAATGCATTGTTTGCAATATTTTATTTCACATATGCCAGAGAAAGGTTCAGTTTAAAAGAAGACCTGTTTCATAGAGCTAGGCATGTGGAAAAAGGACCAGGATGGAAATCTTATCAGCCACAGTCTGAGCTGTAAAGCAAAGTAACATGGTTTTCTGTGTTCACGAACCAAATCAACAGAATATAGCTGGTGCTGTGTATAGAAACTGAAAATATCTTTAATCAAATTTATGTTGTCCTATGGAGGCTTTTTGCTGTTCCTTGTTTACTGGACACTTTATATCCTTTTGAAGTACTGTATTACCTTGCGTTATGCCAAATCTTTGGTTATTTGTAATACCCTTTTTGACATGAGTTATTTAAATAAAACTCTAGTATTTTTATACCTTTTTTTTTTCCTACAGATACCTTTGCTTGACTGAAGTTCATGCTTTATGGCTTACCTTACGGTTTCTTCTATTAATTTCTTAATTACTTTTGGTCCGTCAGTACAAAGGCTACATTTGCATGTTATGCATCCACAGGAAGTATAGTCATTCATAATGCAGTACAAATATTAAGATTTCTAGTGTCTATCTGTAATATCAGAATAATCAGAACCTGTTTAATTGGCTATGGTAGCACACTCTGATAGTATCTTAACAGTTTTTTGATGACTGGTCTGAATTACAAGTATAATGATATATTAAACTTAGGATCATCTTTTTGCAGAGGCCTGTTAACAAGTCAGAGTTTTGCATAAGCTGAAGTTCTTTACTGTGGATTTTAGACAGTTTATTCCCTGCTCTGAAAAGCATTGCCTTAAGTAACGCTTTTGTCAAATTAATATTTGTGTGTTTTTTAGATCATACAAGAAACGAAACTTAGACAAATATACACAGCAGAAGAAAAATACGTTGTTAAAGTATCTGCTTATACAAACCTAACCGTCTCTACTAACACATCCCTGAGGCCAGCACGGTTTCTCACTAGTTCAGTAGATACAGATGAAAGAAGACAACTGGAAAACCAGCAGCAGGTAGGAATTTACTTATGTACTGTATACGATGTGAACTACTACCCATTTTATTGTGCAATAAGCATAGCCTACTTGCGTGTGTTAATATGGTATGTTTATAGTGAGAATGCTAGTGCTGTTTGTTCTTTTATTTCAGGACATTGATAACACGTTAAAGTCATTGGGTGGGCGTTTGACTACACTGTTTGAGAGACAGAAACATCTGGAACGTAGAGACAATGAGCTCAGGCAACAGAAGAAGGAGCTTTTAGAGAGAAGAAACAGGAGGAGACAGTTGGAATCAAAAATTGCTGTCAAGCATGATAGGTAGGAAACAAGCTATATTATCTATGAAACCTGAACAATTTTAATAACACAGGTGTTTTGAATTCCTCTTACTGCAATGTGCTTTTGCCTTTACAAAGTAACCAGCAGTTGAGCATCAGATACAGGCGATAATCTCCATTTCTAAACACCTTTTTTGTCTTGATTAAGACGGTAGTTAAGAAACAGTGTAACAATGTTCCAGATGGTTTCCTGTGATTAGATCATAGGATTCCAGTGAGAGAGCATTGCATTCAGTTACTCAGATATTATCATAGTCTTCTGTCTTGGTAGCACATATCTAGATACTACCATAATGTACATAAATGGTACTAAGTAAGCACATCAGGGATCAAGTTGGACCCTTATTGTCCACAGTATTTGTCTTGACGTAGTTTCTGGTTTTGTAGGCCTCTGCAATTAGTTCTTCTGTTACCCCTTTGTCATAAGAGAGAACCTGGGCATGGTTCAAGAGCTATTTCACTTAAGCTCAGACTCCCAGAAGGCAGTGTAGATGAGATTGCCCCATGCTTCACTCCTGTCAGTCCTGTAACACAGTCCTAGCAGACCTTGTACCCTCAAATGCTCCCATATGTTCTTATGCCACACTACTTTTTATTTTCTGAAAGTTAGTGCTGGTGCTTGTGTGCACAGCTCTTGCATTACTTACCGTGCATTAAACTGAAAAGAGAGTGTTGAGAGGGTAAAAAGGAGAGCTAAAAAAAAAAAAAAGAAAAGAAAAATAGAGCTGCAGGGATGTTGGAGGGACCAGAATCAACTGCTGTATAGTCACAAGTGTCCAGGTTGCTGTGAAAGAAGCAGCTTTAAACACTGTGGATGTGAGCTTAGCCTCAAAGCCAAGTATTGCTCTCAGGTTTCTTAATAGGGATATGTGTATTGTCATGATGTTTTAACAGAGTACAGAATATGGTTTGAAGGCAGGAGGTGGACCCTTTACCTAAACAAATATTGATTAAGTCCTTCCCTCTGAAAAAATAGTTACACTTTAAATTTTGATTAGCAGTAAGAATCCTGAAACAATTTCAGACAAGGCTGTTACAAATTTTCTTACTATAACGTGGATGTCTTTCTGTAGAGATAGAAATTATTTAAATAATCCTTGCAGTGAATATAACTATTTTCAAATACTCATATCAATTAGAAACATGAATATCTGATTAAGCTGGATATAATTTTGAAAGTAATATACAATGACAGGGTGACTTAGGTTGAAAGGGACTTCATGTAGTCCGTAGTCTAGCCATCTTCTCAAAGCAAGGTCAACACTGAATTCGGACCAGATTTTCAGGGCTGTATCCCACTGCACCTTTAAAGTCTCCATGGAGATTGTGCAACCTGTTTGCACATCCTGTTCCACTCACCGCTTGACTGTCCTTATGGGGAAAAAGTTTCTACTGACATGCAGTTTGGATCTTTCTTGTTTCAACTTACGTCCACTGTCTGTCATCCTTCTATTATGCACCTCTTATAAGAGCCTGGTTCCATCCTGTCAGAGGCTTTCTTGTGGGGAAGGGTAGTGGGAGGCTGCTATTAGGTGCCCCGAAGCTGTGTCTTGTACTGGGTGAACAAGCTGAACACTCTCATCCTGTCCTTGCAACGCCTGTGCTGTAGCCCCTGACCATCTTGTTTGCTTTCCAAGTTTGTTCCAGTCTGTTGAGGTTTAGGGCAGGGGAAAAACTTGGTACAGTGCTGAGCAGAGAGGAAAAAATCACTGTCCTTCTGCCTGTGCTTCCATTCATACAGCCAAGGATGCTGGGGGACCTTGTTGCTGCCAGGGCACGCCTCTGTCTTACGCTCAGCTCATTGTCCACCAATACCTCCAGTCCTTCCCTGCAGAGTTTCTCCGCAGCCAGTCTGTCCCGAGCCCGTATCACTGCCAGACCCACTTTCTTCCCAGGGGCAAGAAAGCATATGTCCTTGCTGAATCTCGTGAGCCTTCTGTCGACCCCTTCCTCCAGCCTCAGGAGACCCCTCTGAACAGCAGGCCTATTACTCCTCCCAGTTTAGTGCCATCTGAAAACTGAATGAGGGTACCCTCTGTCTGCTCCTCCATGGCACTGGCAAGGATGTTAAATGGGACAGGTCGCAGGACTTAGTCCTGTGGTACCCCACTTGATACTGGCCTCCAGGCAGAATACACAGACTAACAATGACCCTCTGAGCCTGACCAACCACTTTTTTTTTTACCTATCTAGTCTTCCATCCATCCAGACTGTAGTCTTCCAATTTGAGTACACGATATTGTGGGAGACAGCATTAAAAAAGTTAGGGGAATGGATCCGGATCCATTCCCCTGAGCGGAAGGTGGGGCTGATGCAGCTTAATGCTCCCAGGTGCAACCAGTAGGGAGGCTGAGCCTGTCTTCCCAGTAAACGTTAAAACATCTGAACAGCACGTATGTATGTATTTACACAGGCCAGCCATAGAGCACAGACGGACACACAGCAATTGGGCAAACACAGTACCAGTGGCCTGGTTATGTTCCTATCTATCTGAGCAGGACGAGGCTGCCCTACCGAGGCTCCTACACATACGTATGGGCAATATGGATTCCATCAGCTGTAGGGTCCAGACACTGAGTCTGCACAGTAGCTGCCCCTGGACCTCAGTCTCCCCAGTTGCTGGTACTTGGACATGCAAACCACTGAGGCTGCAGCCCTACTCCTCTTCCCTGTACAGGTTGCCTCACTCACCCGTGTGCACAAGCATGCAGAAGTGGCTGGGACTCCCTGATTTCCCAGTAGCCAACTCATTGATCTTGCCCTCAGAGACACACAGGCATACAAATGTCCAGAGGTGGCCATGACTTGCCCAGTCCTCCCACAATAGCCAGTACCCCTGCCATCTTGCCTTTAAATACGTACACATACCAGCAGGTCTCACCCCTAGAGACAGCAGACCTCATAGTTTCTGGGACAAGCTGGACTCCCCTGGTCCCTCCAATAGCCATCTCTTCGTGTGGTCTCGCCCTTAATGACATGCGTACCCCCTTGGCTCCCAGGCTACTTCACCTACTTGCTGGCTAGTCTGGCTTAGTCTTCTCTAGGGGTCAAACGCTCCCTTGTATGCCTGCACTTGTACGGGGTGCTGACACCATGGACACATGGCCCTCTGACCTGTGGTCTCATTCCAGTGGCTGTCACTTAAGTCTGCTCACTCCAGTCTCTCCAGTTGCTCGCACCACAGACAAGCAGGCCCTCTCCTCTGACTTGTGTTCAGATTGTAGTTGCTTGCACTTAGATTCCCATACACACACATAAATGCTGAATAGTGAGTCCCTTACCCAGGAAAAGTGAAGAATGGAATTAAATAAGAAGAGAGTGTGCCAATTAGGCATGGCTGGACGAGCATATTGACCAGCCAACTATTTACATGTAACTGTCCCTCTTACCCCATATCCCTCTGTTCTCCCACACTTGTTCCTCTCCAAGTCATCTAGATCCCCACCTTTCCTGCATTTGTTTTCTCCCCTGAATATCCAGTAGTAAGTCCTGCACAGTCACAAAATGCTTTTCTGCTGTGTCCCGTAATGTCTCCTATACCCCTGGGAAACAACCCCGCTCAGTCCAGAGAGTGCTGTGGTGTTGACTTATCTTGTTGGGTTTCACACCTGGACACTGGTGCTGAGGCTGTCCTGGAACAGGGTGTCCCTTCCTCAGAGTCCTTAATTTGGATTCCTGCCTGCTGTGATGCTCCTGTGCTCCTCTGGACTTGCGGAGATTGGTATTTTATGGGCTGATGGCTCCTGAGATGGGCCTGGGGGTAACCAGAGTAGGATATTATTTGGGATTTCCCCACCTGCTATTCTCTCTCCTTTTTGGGTGTGCAGGTGAGCTTTTATCAGATGACCTACCAGAATGTCTTGCTAAAATTGAGGTAAATGGCAACCACTTGATCCTCTGTCATCCAGTCGTTTTACAATTGGGTTCATCGGGCACCCTTGGTAAATGCTTGCTGATTCTTTCTGATCACCTTCTCCCTTCGGCCCCTAGAATTGTTTTCTAGGAGGACTTGCTCCCCAATTTTCCCAGGGGTTGAACTGGGAATGATTAGTTTATAGTTTCCTGGATCATCCTCTTGGCCTGTTTGGCCGTTTTTCAAGATACCCAAATAACTTTGCAGCTCACTAAACATTGTGATTATTTCATATGAAGTTCTTCATAGTTGCATGTTTTTGAGGTTTGAAATGAGTGAAAATCCTGGTTTTCTGCAGTAAGTTGAGGACACAGGGGTTTTTTTGCTACTATATATAACAAGAATTAAGCAAACCTCCTGGGCTGTTCTGTGTTGTATTGTTGCAAGGAACTAGCAGCAGCAGAAAAATGTCATCCTTACACTGATTTTATTTTTTTTTTTCCTTAATGTGAAATTTACAGAAGTAAAGGAGTTGATTCATTCAGGTTGCTGAATGATGCCTTCAGTAGCCAAAATCAGAGTTTCTTTAATAATTAATTTTTTGTCTTTTGAATTTCTTAAGTTTAAAGTGCATAGATTGGGAATGCCTCTAATGTGTTTGGAATGTTTAGATATACAAATTCCTATTCTTGCTAACTGTTGGTTCATCACCAAGATTGGGAATTTTTTTATTTTTGTACAGTTTATTTTTAATCAGGATTAATCAAATATTGATTCCTCCTGTAGTTTAAAACAGCTGGAACAAGATGCTATCAACCTAGAGAAGGAATCTGAACAGGCAAATGTAAAGATCAAAGAAATAAATATCCAAAAAGCAAGACTTGTTACCGAATTAATGCATCTCGTAAAGGTATGTATTTTTAACTTGGTATGTGTTCCACGATTGTGAAAATACCAATTCCTGTAACTTAAGTAGGAGATATACAACATTTGGATGTGTTACTGTAAATGTTTACAAGTTAACTTGCTTCAAGATAAACATCTTTTGAAGCTTTTATGAACTTGAACTTGTTCATCTGTCGTTGATTTGATTTGTAGATCACTTCCTTGCATTGATTTAGACTCTGTGACTGAAGTCTTACAATCCATGCTCTGATTCAGTAAATACAGGAATGAACTGTGTAACCATTTAAGCCTGTACATTTCAGAAGACTGCATAATTCTGTGAACTCTTCCTTCTACCCTAGTTCATAATCTCCTTTTCTTGTTTGTTTTTATTGGGAAAAAAAAGTAGTCATTAGTGATGTGAAAAATTTACCTGAAACTGTAGGGATCTGTGATTGTGCAAGAGGGCTAGGATGGGAAAAACGCAAGTCTCAGGCTGCAATGTCATGAGGTTTTCTTTGACTCAGAAAAGAAGAAAACAGTCTGGACTTAATTGTTGCTTTGGTTTAGCTGGTAAGCCCTAATAATGGGAGCTGCCACAAGGTGAAATTTTTTTCTTTTTTTTTTTTTTTAACAACTAAGGAACAAGAAATAGTTACTTTTAATTCCGAGGGAATCTGCTTGTGCTTTTTCACTGACCAGGAAATGCTGTTGTTGCAACCACTTTTAAGCATGTATGTTTTTCCTTTGTTATGCCTTACTGATGTTGAAATGTATTCTTGCTTATGCCTGAATGAGTTGAGTATTACCTTTGAAGACAGGCTGATTTCGATACACTTCAGTTGCTGGTATTTATGTAATAAATAAAGAAATATTCCAAATGGGTCGGCTGTTTCTGTTTGTTGATAGGCATAGACTGCAACAATTGGACTGTTTCAGAGATCACTGTTTGGTCAGCTAGCCAAAGCAATTTTGAAAATGCCAAAGAATGGCAGAAGACACCTGCCATGTTAAAAGGATTGCTTAGGCTGTAGATTACTTTACAGAACTTAAAGAACTGGTGCAGGTAATAACAATACTGAAAAGTAACTGTTTTCAAAACTTGTGCAAATGCTCTGTATTTAAAACAGAAATTTCTAGAACATGCTTTTGATTTTTTTTTATTTGATGCCCATTTCCAAGTATGTAAACTGTCCAAGCATGTTGCTGTTGTGAAGTGCAGCTGAAGTTGTTTAATGACTGCTCTGTGACCTGCCTGAAGGAGTGTCTTAATCTCTTTTCCACCCGGTACAGGAAAATGGATTTGACACATGCTGTGTATTTCTCAGTATACTAGGGCTGTAGGGGAGGATGGATGGTGTTTGCCTGAAATAGTTACTGATTACAAAAGAGATTTATTTCAGCTTAATTTTCACACTGTATGTGCTGTAGGAAATATATGGTCGTAGATACTGAAGAGAAGAAAATGGTCTGATACGAGAAAGATGTTTCATTGTATGTTTTATCAAAATTGAAGTCCATACATTTCTGGTCACCTCCAAACCAAACTTCACAAACACTTCCAACTTTATGGGAGTCTTTGTGCTTTCTTCAGTAGGTTTTGTAGCTATACTAGCTGCAGGATATTAAAGTAATAAAAACTTAAGCAGTCATATGTTTCAGGCATATGCACTTCTGCCACAGAAGGAAAGTTAAAACTTGTATGGGCTTTTTTGTGTTTGCAAGGTGGCAACATGATCTACTTTTTTGGGAGTTGTGGGGCTTGTGTGCAACAGTCAACTAGAGCAACAGGCTACCTGTATATTTACATAAATACACAAGGCAGCGTGTACCTGGCACGTACTTAGTACATGTCAATACTTTACAACCAGTTGACAGAAAGAGCCTTGTTACACTGTTTCAGTTTCTGGCACTGGTTTTGCATGTAGTTCTCTTTGTGCATTTGGCTTTGAATAATCTTAACTTTTTCTGTTTTTCATCTCCTTTCATTACAGCTTATTTTTCAGTTTACTTCTTTGATAATTGTTTTTAAACTGTTTAAGTGGGTTGGAAACAAATCAACTTATTCCTTTGTCCAAGTTCAGACTGTAGAAACTTTGTGTTGAAATGACAAGTAGTAAACATCTCAGACCTTCGCTCGCTATGGTGGTCAGAAGCTAACACTCTCAAAACTTCATCCTGCAGGTCTCCCAGGTCTACAGTTGGAATCTTGTCCTCCCTTTCATTAAGTGAGAGCATTCCTTTATATTTATATGCCAATCATTTAACATAAGAATAAATGGTAAACTGTTGTTCTCGATGGCCCACAGTTCGAGGTTTGAACCTAACCTTCACAGAGTCAAGAATCAATGCTGATTTTGAAGCCTCTAGACCATTCCTGAGGCTGACTTGTTTAAAGAAGCAACTATTTTAATGTCAAAATTGTCAAACCAGGTTCTGGGGATCACTAAAGTTTAGCGAAACTTCCAAAATCAAGCCTCCCTCCATTGTCATGTACTCTTCCAGTTAAGACAGAAGACACTAGAGTCACTGTACAGCTGATCAGTCATCTTACCTGGTCAGTGAGAGGGGCATATATCTTACGTGTTTATTTTTCATCCTTTTTCCATCCCTGTGTGTGGCTCATGAAGTCCACCAAATCCACCTGTTGGATTCTGTCTCTGAGAAAGAATTGAGATGGCTTTGTATTTTCTCACATTTCACATGTGACTATATGGCGTAGAGAAAGAGAATGTACTTTTCTGCTGTAAAATGGTTTGGTTGCAAGTGATACGTATATGCTTACAGATTAAAAGTACATGGGGCCTATACATTTTGAAGAGCTTGGGTCACTAATAAATCACCTTTCTTTTTCATTGAATTTAACAGACAGCAGTGTTGAAGAGCTGAACACAGTGTGAGATTGTATGCTATGACTAAAAATGGATAGTTTCTAAAGCCTGTTGCGATTATAACAGTTTTGAGTCTCTTGTGGAAATAAATGACATTTTTTGTTTTCCTGTGTAGAATTGCATATCACTGAACATCCTCAAAGCAGATTTGGTTCTTCAGAGCACTACAGTGGCTGCTGAGAAGAACAGACTAGAATCAGAGTGTAAAGCAGCAAGTGTACAGCTAAAAGCTGCAGAGGTAACCATTTCTATGAATACTGGGATATCTACTATGAAAACATCTTCTGTGGAGGCCTTTATGGTGTAGGAAAGGATGCTTCTGTGTCTTTGTTTAGAAATGGCTATTAGTACTGCTAAATACTTAGCCTCGATTTCTGTGGCTTGACTTCTGCCTCTTAATTTAAAGGAGAAAAGGAACTTTGCCTTCCTCAGTTGAGACAACTAAGTTCCTGTGAAAATGTGCTAAACAGTCATCATGTCCTGGATCTTTTTGTTATAATGCATAGTGTGTGTAAAAAGGATAGCTGTTATTTGGAAGTGTTCTTTTTCTTCCAAGTCTGTCATACACAAGTAGCCCCACCCCACATGGGAGATGCAAGCTCAAGATGAACCAGAAAGTACTGTGTCGGAGTAAAGCAGAGCTGTTTTACCTTTCTTTCATAGCTTATTTTCTCATACTGTAATTAAATGCCTTTTTTGGAGGACAGAAAGGAGGATAACAGTCCTTCTATTGATCATATTAGGAAGCTATGCTGTGTTCAGGTAGAAAGACAGTCTCTGAGCAATTAGTTCTACAGACAAGTATGCTTTTCTAAGAGCAGAGGGTGCTGTGATCTCTCATGGATTGGTGCATAGAGGTCAACTTTTGTATTTGTATAGTAGTACAATCTTTCAACGTACTGGGCAAAAAACTGTCAAAGTAGAGGATGTTAAGTTTTTTTTCCTTATCTTGCAAAAGTCAGGCTAACCATAACCTACTGCTCATTCAATTTGATCCACAAAAAAAAAAATTGCTGTTAAATTAGAAAGCAGTTCAAAGAGTAAGTCATAGTCATTTTGGATGGATATGCACTTGCAAAAAGAATGACCTGGTGTCGTGGTTTAACCGCAACCAGCAACCAAACACCACACAGCCACTTGCTCACGCCACCCTCCTCCAGTGGGATGGGGAGAAGAATTAGGGGGGGAGTAAAAATCATGAGTTGAGAGAAGAACAGTTGAATAACTAAACTAAAATATAATACTAACAATAAAAAATGCTAATACTACTAATAATTGTAATTGCAATGAAAAGGAATATGACAAAATAATAACACCCAACAAAAGACAAATGATGCACAATGTGATTGCTCACCACCCACTGCCCAATACCTGAACAGCAATCCCTGAGCAGTGATCAGCCCCTCCCAGCCAGCTCCCCCCAGTCTATATACTGACCATGATGTTCTATGGTATGGAATATCCCTTTGGCTGGTTCAGATCAGCTGTCCTGGCTGTGCTCCCTCCCAGCTTCTTGTGCAGCTGCTTGCTGGCAAAACATGGGCAACAACTAAGACATGGGTGTGTTATTAACATTATTCACACACTAAATCTGAAACATGCTGTACCAGCTACTAAGCAGAAAATTAATTCTATCCCAGCTGAAACCAGGACACCTTGGCATGTATTTAGAAAACCACTTGAGGTTATAGGTATCATCACTTGCAGGAAAATTAGGAAGAGAACTTCCTAAGAGGAGCAAAAACTAGCTTGAAGACAGGGCAAGTCTAGCATATTACTTGGAAAATCACTGTTTTATCAGTTCTGTCACACAATGCAGCTGTTACTCAGACTTTATCAAAACCCAGTGCAAATAGCTTCATTGCTGGAGCTCAGTAAGGAGTAAAAATGTCTTACTGAGCTGTGAACCTCATGTAAGTAGTGTGTATCATCAATGTGAAATTTATTTAGTGTTTTTAGTTTTCTCTATCCCCATCTTCATCGTTTAGAGAGTAGTTTGGGCTACTGCATAGGTAGATTTTTGGTCAGATCAGTAGATAGGGCCTGTAAGGTAAACATTCTGATAATTCTTGGTTAAACAAAAATTTCCACCTTCTGTAGTGAGGAGATGTTTGAGTCAGCTGAGGTCCCATTGATCATTGTTACTGGGTTACATTCAACCACATAAGTAGAGAAAATCGTATCAGAGCTTATATTTTGGATGGTTGATCCTAGGAACATTAAAACAGAAAAAAAAAAAAAAACAAAATCAGTAATCTCAGTGATTAGAATTTTGAGAAGTTTAACTGCTCTGGAGGAAAACTCCTCTGACTATTCAAGTGCATCTTAAGTCTTCATGTTAGTAGAAATCCAAAGTCACACTTCCCATATAGTGCATGTTGAGTCTTTGAATTGTCTTTACCCCTGTTTTTTCAGAAGTCCTCTTTACTGTATTGCCCTGTGAATGATGTATGTTTTACACTTTGTGGTTTATTTGTTATTTTCTGCCGTAAAAGATGAAGTTTCATGGGGAAAACTGAATCTCAAATTAAGTGTTTTTTGAAATAGTACATTTAAATTGGCCCTTCCCTCCAATTTCGTAGTGGCTTTGGCTGTGATAAATTTTTTTTCTACAGCAGTACTGTGTTAAGGTAGCCTTACTCCAAAGCTGCCTGTGAGGATGCCATTGCAAAACTTTGGGGAAGTCTTGCAAACAGTTGCTTCATGTTTTTATAAAATAAATAAACCTGCAAAAAAATGGAAGCCAAACAGAAATAGAAATAAATATGTTGTACAAAAGCTGTGTAGTGAACTAAATTGGAGCCCAAATGTTATAAATATGGGACCATTAATTCTCTATTTAATCTTCAGACATTTTTGTAGATCACGTGCTAGTCGTGGTGCATTCATTGCATTGAAATTGGAATGGTGGATATCAGCCAAAGAAGCTGTGAAACTTTGTTGATACTTAGTGCTTACTCATGATGTTTATCTCCTGAGCAGTCTTGAGTCTTTATAATACCTGAGTAAATACCTGATTAAGATTTGAAGCAAACACAAACCCCACTTAGTACCTCTAAGAGAAGATCACATATGTTCCTTTTTTGAAGTCTTGGCACTGGGATACTGCAGATAGGGCAGCATGTTTATTGCTTTATGGCGGGTTTTCTTAACCACTTAGGTGGGAAGGCCAAAAAAGTACGTGTTTTCGAACAAGTCAAGTCAGCAACAACATATTTCTGGGCTTTGTATTTTGTCATTGCCGTTCAAGTGGGAACCTTAGTGTTACTTCAACAACTTCTTGTATTTAACCTATTTAATGAGCCTAAGGAGCAAATCTGTGGTTTTGACCCATACTGAACATTAGGGAGGATTGTTAGCCCCATCTGCTCGTTAGATAATTGGCACAGTTGCCTGCATGTTTATGATGGTTGTTTGAAAGAGTCTTGCTAATTGCCTTGCTTTGATAGCTTGTTAATTTTCAGGTTCATTTGGACTAAATTTGTTTAAATAATTGGTATTAATACTCAGCATGTACGTCACAGCATTTGCTCCTTAAGCCAAGTTTTAAGAAAATGCAGATTTTTCTATGTATAAATTTCCAAACTTCAAGTAATTAAATGCTGTCACCAAGCATGTGTTCAAACACAAATTCATGAGAAAACATTGGCTACTAGTAACTATATTTTCTTTAACTAGCTTCTTATTTCACACAAAACTAGTTGCAGTACTGATGAGCGCAATGGAATACAGGTTGCTTATGCATACGGAATGTAATTGGTTTCTGCTGTTTGGCAGAGGCCTTTCAGGAAGCTGTAATTGCAGCCCTGCACTAGTACAGAACTTTCCTGAAGTACCTGGATAAAGCTCTTTCCAAGCTAGTTCTTATGCCGTTGGCTGAAACAAATGTAAAGCTCTGTCTAGGCTATGACTTTTCATGGTAGCATCTCTGTTCAAAACGGTAATTCTTCTACTTAGAGTTACTTTTTTATCTAGATGGTTTTATTGAGGCACCTTCAGGAAATCAACAGGAACCCTAACATTGCCATGAACTTTTGAATATATAAGAAGGAGAAATAATCAAAACTTGTGTATTTTTATTTATTTATATTTATCTAACTTTTATTTAGCATGTGGCCATGACAATCAATTGGCAAAGCTGAATGAAAATTGAGACTTAATCTTGTTGTTGAACTGTCAGTGCATTTATTCTAGTATGTGCTTCATAACCACATCAAATGTCTATTGTTTCCTAATCTTTCTGTTGAATGCTGAGGTTTTCTTCTGCCCGAATGTGTATTTTCATTTTGACACCCTGAAGAATTTTACTTGCCGTAGTCTTGGGTCAGGCATATTCAATGTTGAATATATTTCAGATTTTCGGTGCCTAGAGATCAAATTGAAGTTGTGTTTCATGCAGCTCTGCAGGGTTTCAAGTGGGAGCTTTATGCAGAATTGAGAACTGAGATTCCCAACTTCAATTGATTCAGAATTGACTTTGGCTGTGGAAATGGTGAAACATATAAAATTGACATTTCTTATGTAAAAAAAGTATGGGTGTGTTGCCTTTCACTGGATCCTTTGCCTTTGTTGTCATGAGGTCAGACATATTTCAGATTAAGCTAGTTGGCTTTTAAATTTCTGGGATCCAAAATACAGTCCAGTTTTAATTTAGAACTTTCTAAAATGTTCCTAAAAAGTTGTTTATTGAATGTATTACAGGGCATATACAGATATGTAATCAAACTTAAGCATTGTGGTCTAGTTTTATTTGTGCTAATTCAGGATGACATAAGAACTTGGCTGTAACCAAAAGGAGGGCCATCCTCCACTATTGCTGTTTTATCTGTGTAACTCTAATGCTAGTCCTTCTTGCCCCCCATGTGATATTTCCTTCCTTCTGTACAATGGACTTTATGAAGGAGGGGAGGGAGGGAATCTATAAAAGCTCCTTTTTATTTTTTTTTTACCTTTCTGAACACAGTAACACAGTAGAAAAAGATCTTTACAGTATGTTTGTGAAGATTGTGAAATGCTTACCTCTAACGCAAAATCTGTTTGCTAGTGCTTGGTGGAGGGAAGGAAAAACAGGATTTTTGAGTTGATACGGTGTAGAGAACAGCAGCCCTAATTCTTGACTGTGTGAGAACTCCATTGATGATCACTCATGATCGTATCTGTTACTACTGCTTCTGTTATATTTAGTAAATAAACTATTTAAATTGCCAGAAAGTAATGTGATTTGCTATCAGTGTCTTGTGTCCTATATTTTAAAAATGTGGAATAAACATTTATCTAACTGTATAATTTCCAAGTGAACACTTTGAAAATTTTTTTGCCACTGGAGGGCTCCCATATTTAGCTGAAGTACACAACAATAAAAATTGGGAAGCCCTCCCAAGTGTAGGAACATAACTAAACTTTCCAGACTGTCAGAAGAAAGTTATGAAGCAAAATATTGTGCATATGGATTATGAGTTAGAATCTTGTGCCTCTCAAAAAAGTGAAAACAGTGTATTCCCATGGCGTGACTGTCTGTTAAAGATGGATTGCATGTGTAATCACTGACTAAATGTATAGTAAAATAACTTGGATTAAAAAGCTCCAGTGTCTTGGTATGTACTCCTTTTCACTTCTACGTGATTGGCAGCTCCCAGCTATCTGCAGTCGAGTGCTCACCTGAGCTGAGAGGCAGGACCAAGCGTTTACTCCCAAGTACCGCCACTGCAGCATTTGGAAGCATCAGGCCTGCAGTAGGGACCGCCTGTATAGAGATAAGTGAGTGAGATTTCTAGAGGCAGAGGGGAAGAGATACTTAAGGCTCTCCAAGTTTTTTGCTGAATACTGCTTATTTGATGTAATCATTAGCTTAGTCTTTCATGAAGGCATCGTATTTTATGTATTGTATTTTAACTACTGTTGCGATGACATTGTGTTATAAAAGTCATAGAGCTGGGTTGGCCACCTACCTATGGTAAGTTCCAAATACTTTTGCCTTGAGACCACTGTTCAAAACCAGAAACTGTACCTGCTTTTCACTTATTTTTCAGTACTATTTTAAAAACTAGGTGTCTTTCTGTTTTGTATTTTGTTGTATTACAGAGGTAGAATATGAAAGACCAAAGGAGGTACTTCTGGTTGTGTAACTATGATGTTCACTCTGTAAAATTTCAGCTAAAATACCATTCAGTGTACCTCATGTCCACCATGTTCTCTCAAGCAGATAAATGCAGTTAAATGGCAGCTAATAAAAACCAAGGCTCACAGTAGTTGTGTTTTGGGTTATAGGGAATTTCCTGTAAAATACTCTATTTTGAGACGTATATTGAATCAACATGCACACTTCTCTAGTTGAAAGAAAATAAATTTAGCCATATTACAAGAACATGCTTTTGATCAGTTTACCTTGGCATCTGCCGACTTCAAGCAGAGAGGCAGAATGAGTTTTGTGTGTTCAAACAAAGATTTTTCAGTCTTAAAGCAATCTGATTTCACGTACATTCTCTGATTTGGATATTGTTTGATGCCAGTGTGCTCTGGAACTTTATAAGAAAATAAGAAAAGAAAAAGTGTTTTTTAATATCTTTAATATCTTTTCTAACAGCAACAGTTTCGTGAACTGGATGATAGGAAACGAGTTCTTACAGAGGACTGCAAGGAATTGCTGAAAAAAGCTCGACAGGTCTGCAAACTGAGTCCAGATCAACATCTTCCAAAAGAATTTCAAACTGTATGTACAAAAATGCATCTCCACATATCTCTTTAAATTTTGGGTGATGTACACTAATCTGTCTTCTCCAGCAAAGAATATTATATATTTTATATTAGAAGGCTACAAGTAAAGGATCATGTGTACTTCTATTAGTTGACTCATGTATTGTCACTTACCCTTTTAAAGCACCTTTAAATAGTGTTGGGATATCCTCTATCAGTTTTGTGCACAGGGGAGAAAATATTTCATCTGAAATTTAAATTAAAATCCATAGTCTTCCGTTCACAGAAATAGTTAGAGGCCATATTTTTCTAGCTTCTTGCTCTAATGGAGCAACACAAAAGAACTGAATTCTGGGCCCACCTACTTCACTGAAGCTCTTCCCAGCCTCTGGAAGTATTTGCATGCCTTAACTAGCATAGGCCCTGGCTTATACCAAGTCTGTGAGCATCTATACCTGCACAAGGTAGGCAACTAAGGAGCAATTAATGGTGTATCTTTGTTATGTAGTAGCACTTCTAGTCTTTTTTCTCTGTCCAGAATAGTTTGAGAGAATCTTGCTGTGTTAAATTTTGAATATGTGACATCCTGATTAAAAGTAATAGAATATTTTATGGCTTATTTGATTTCTTTTTAGCAAACTTGAGTCATTCATTAGCATTGCTGTGTAACACATACGTCCTTTCTCTTGTAGGCTTTTCAGGATCTTCCGACCACGGTGGAGGAAATTGATGCTTTTCTGAATGAAGAGAAAACCAGGGCCTCCTGTTTCACAGGCCTGAATGGTTCAGTATGTTCACTGCTTTCCCTCTGCCCTCCCTTCCTCCCCCTCCACCCGTATTGTACTTGCTTCCCACTCTGTGCTAGATCTCTTGGTATAATAAGCTAGACAGCAGGAACAATGTGCTGTAAATGCCAGATTCTGCATCTATTAGAATTTTAAGTAGGTTCTTCCAAAAGAACAGTGTGTTCTGTGGCTTTTTTAAAAAAAAAAAAAGTTGCAATAACCTGAAAGAAGCAGTGCTTTACAGTTTCTTTCCTTTAAAACTGGAAATATTTCTTGTTCAGTGTGCAGTGCAATAATCTGTATAATTGTGTCTCAACAGAATCAATGTGGTGTGATATTTTTACAATCAAGGTTAGAATTGGCAAACATTTTCTTGACTGCTTGTGTTTTTTATTCTGGCAGGTTGTTGAAGAATACAATAAGCAGACACAAGAAGTAGAACAGTTGACAGAATATCTAGAGGAGAAGAAAAATGAACTAGATAACTATAAGCAAAACATTTCACAGGTAATAGCTGAAATTATCACTTCTGTATCAGTATGTGTTTATTCGAATAGAATGTATGTACAGAAATAAAGGGTAACATTCCAAGTTGTCTTGAGTGTAAACTGAGATGCTAGCTTCTGTAGTTATGATATTTTTGAATTTAAATGCCATCTGTAAAGGAAAATTCAGTTATTAAAATGGTTTTACATGGATATGTCTACTTCTAGGTCAAAGAAAGGTGGTTAAACCCCTTGAAAAAGCTGATTGAGCAAATTAATGAGAAGTTCAGTAACTTCTTTAGTTCTATGCAGTGTGTTGGTGAAGTTGATCTTCATGTGGAAAATGAGGTATGATTTATTTTTCATATAGAAGAATAACATTCCTATTTTCATGCATCGTCTTTTGCTTTAATATTGCTAGAGGGAAAAATAACAAGTTGTAATTTGGAGTGTAGGAGAGATATTTTTAAAAAAAATTACGAACTTTTTCTGACAAACACACTTTTTTTTGTGGTAGAACTGACTTACCAGTCTGATTAAAAGGAAATAAATCTTTGTCCAGATGCACAGGACTTCAGCTCACTGATTTTTGGAAGCTTCTTGCAACTTACAGGGCTTGGTTAGAAGCATTGTATTTACTTTAGCTGTAACTGAAATTTATGAAGTTAGTGATTTAATTCTACATTTTTAGCTAATTAGTGCTATTCTATTATAATTTAATGGCTAAATCTACTATTAAGTGTTGTATTGATTTGGTTCTATATGTAGTTTCTATTCAAGTCTGCTAGCATTTTGTCTAATTTGGAAGTAGCAATCATTTGGCCAGCCTGTTGCGCCCTCAGTAACATTTATAGGCAGGGTTTACCTCTGAAGAATTTAAAGCATCAATAGTACCTTGGGGAGAAATATTCAGTGCAATGGGCTGAATAAAAATTGGGTATTTTGTTTTAAATTGATCTCTGTAATGATGATTTAAAGACACTTATATGTAATACACAGACTACACAATGGTGGAAGTTGACACTTCAACATTTTTTTTCTGTTGTAAATTACTCAAGCTTGTAAATTACTCAATTTCTTAAAATACTTGAAATGGTAGATACTATTTGGGTCAGAATAGTGACTGACAAGGCTCTTTACACTAACTGCGTAAGAATGTTTACATAGAAACCAGTATCATGAAACAGTAGGACATGAAGACATGGACTTTTCATTTATTTTGACAGTTACCTACAGAGTCAGATCAGTATTACACAAATACTATCTTTTATCTAAAAGTAAGTTGAGAGACAGTACACAGAAAAACAGTAAAGCAGTTTAAAAACAAAGGAAGTCTGGATTGTCTTTCTGACTGTCTTCTTTGGAAGATCTTGATTATCTCTTGCAAAGATGTCACAAATAGTATAAGACGTCAGCGAGTGGTACTGTGCCAATGACTAAGACTTTTTCCTCAAGGGATCAATGCCTGTAATACAGAGAGGTGGATAATCTGTTCTAGAGCTTGGATTCCTTACCCTTCTTTGCTGCAGGGGACTATTTTGCCCTGACTTGTAAATATCAAAAGAGAGACGCTTGAGGCAGAATTGTCTTTGTTAGAAATATTCCTGTGATGCTGAAGTTCAAGCCTCTGTTACCCTGCCCTCCAGGAACCTTGAGCTCTGATAGTGTCCTTGGTGATAGTACCTACTGTGTGAAACACTTTACTAGGTTCTTCCTTGACATCCTAGCAGAAACCTCAGCAAAGGTTCTGACTTTCAGTGGTAGCACTTGGTAATGAAAATTCAGAGTGCTAGCAGGGATAACCCTCACCTTCCTCAATTCCCCACAGGGAGTTTTGAGCATCATTCTTGACAGGCCCTGGAATATCTGTCAGTTATATGAACTGGCATTCCCAGTCTGGCAACAAAGGCCTGTCTTGCTGATGCCATTGCAGCTGTGCTGGAGGGCAGATTCTTTCTACTGGAGGTTTTGTCAGCCTGTACCTTGTACACTTCTCCAAGCCTAGTTTCAGTCTCTTCCAATGCATCTGAAAGTACAGTGGGCCTAGAGGCCTTAAGTCCTGTTTTTTTATTTCTCCCTACATGAAGTCGTCGTGTTCTTGATGACCCACAGCACCATCCCTTTCCAAAGATTATAGCAAAAGCTCTGCAAGTATCTGTTAGAGAAGAAACGGGAACTAAACTGTGAACTTAAGGGTATTTTTTCAGTCTCTTATGGTAAGTGTTCCTGGTCATAAGCAAGCCAGACTGTGGGTCTGTTGAGATTAATTGTGACGATCAAGTACCAAATCCTACTGAAATGGAGAAAGTTCATCTGAGCTGTGGTGCTGTTATCTTCACTGATTAGGAGAATGTCTTATTTGTTCCCCTAAGCAAAATACCACCTCCAGAAAGGTCAGTGCAGCAGCATTCATTTGTTTTGAAAGCATGCCCCATGATTTTCCTTGTTGGGCTCCTAATTATTAGGCATGGCTCTCAAACTACAGTCTGCATATCCAGGAAGCTAATTATCCTTCTGATAAGCTGCATTAAATGCCAGAGAAGAAATTTCTTCCATAGTGGGGGAGAATGAAATGATATCCAAAACCAGCTTGCAAATAGTTTTAGTTGCGTTAAGCATTGCTTTGTTCCAGTGTGTCTATTATGGTTATATAGCACTCCTTTTTAAGGTAGGTCTTCAGTTTGTCTTTGGAAGTGCCAACCCATTGCCAGCAGGGAGAACACAGAGAGTGAGAAGGGTGACCTGTCTTAAAAATTGGAAAAAGTTGGCTCTTAGCAAACATGAGTTTATGTTAAGTCACCTTCACTCTCTCCCAAAGTGCGGATGCATTTGCCTTAGCATCAAGGATAAAGTTTTCAATTCTTGGTAAGGTAAGGAGAGGGACAACAAAACAGCTACCTTGGACTTCCAGAGGACAGACTTTGGCCTGTTCAGGGCGCTGGTTGAGAGAGTCCCTTGGGAAACAGTCCTGAAGGGGAAGGAGGTCCAGGAAGGCTGGACATTCTTCAAGAAGGTAATCCTAAAGGCACGGGAGCAGGCTGTCCCAATGTGCCATAAGAAGAGCCAGCGGGGAAGTAGACCGGCTTGGTTGAACAGAAAACTTTAGCTGGAACTCAGGAAGAAGAAGAGAGTTTACCAGCTTTGGAAGAAGGGACAGGCAACCCAGGAAGAGTACAAAGATGTTGTCGGGGCATGCAGAGAGAAAATTAGAAAGGCAGAAGCCCAGCTTGAACTCACTCTGGCCACAGTCATAAAAGACAGCAAGAAATGTTTTTACAAATACGTTAACAACAAAAGGAGGACCAAAGAGAATCTCCCCCCTTTACTGGATGAAGAGGGGAACATTGCCAGCAAGGATGAGGAAAAGGCAGAGGTACTTAATGCCGCCTTTGCCTCAGTCTTTAATAGTCAGACCAGTTATCCTCAGGGCAGCCAGTCCTCTGAACTGGATGACAGGGGTGGGGAACAGAATAAGCCCCGTATTATCCAGAAGGAAGCAGTTAGCGATCTGCTGCTCCACCTAGACATGAACAAGTCTATGGGGCCGGATGGGATTCACTCGAGGATACTGAAGGAGCTGGCG
>NW_009594032.1:0-22312 GCF_000690535.1 Cariama cristata | reverse complement strand
TAGATGTGACGTTTTGAGACTTGGTTTAGTGGGTTCAATGGGCATGGTGGCATTGGGTATACGGTTTGACTTGATGATCTTTGAGGTCTCTTCCAACCGTAATGACTCTATGATTCTATGATTCTATAGATGTCTAATTTAGGCATTATGGCTGCTGCTTACACTGACCATAAAGAAAACCCAAAGCTCAGCTGTCCTTAAAAGCAGACAGTCACTTACTACTTTTCTGGCTGTTCCTGCCTGATAATGCCATTACAGCCACTACTGAGTCACTGGTTAAACCTAGATTTCCTCTTAATCAGGCTTAATTTGAGCGCACAAATAATCTCTCTGCAAGTAATGAACATGCCTTTGCATACATGTTGGAAGCCAGGATAGAACTGTAGTAGGAAGTATCTTATGAAAAATATCTAAAAAATAATCTTATAGCTTTATTTTCTTATTCACTGCCTGCTGGGTACAAGTCCATTTAACAGCTATGGCCTAAACCCTAAATTGTTGCCAGTCCATCAGTCTAGCGTGCATGTGTCCAGGCTTGCCTCATGCAGAGCCCCTTGTCTTTGGAGCACCGCAAGTTTGTGAGAACCCATCTGTAGTAATCAGGTCTCACACAGTTAGGCTGTGAGCTTGGCTTGTTCACTTTCCTGCTCGAGTGCATTTCTCTCTCCATGCCACAGGGAGAGGAAATGTGTTTTTCATAAAGGGATGAATATGTTAGTAAAGCAACAAGAGTTTTGGGGAAGCAATATGGAGGGACTTCTAAGCCTGATGTAATTTTAAAAAAGCTTTGAGATCAACACAGTAGCTTCTCACAAGAAAAACTGAATTGTTAAATTGTTATGGAGATTTCAGAAATCCAACAGATACAGCATGGGATGTGCTGCAGCATTGGATCTTAAAGTAATTGTCACAGTTTATAAGACCTTATACCTGTGAGTCAGAAAAATGAAAAGGACTGGTATACTGGATAACAGGGGCTTTTATATACCACTGTAACTTGCAGTCTAACTGGCAAGGTACAGGAGAAAATATCAAATACATATTTATTCATCCTTTATATGGGCAACTAATTAGATTGGATAGATAAGCAGATTGTTAATTGCAGTGCAATAATATTTTCTGCAAGGAATGGTAGAAAGGAGGGAGAAGCAAGAAAAAGCTAATTCCTAAAAGATGAACCCAGGGGACAGACTGAGATTATTTTGTTATGTACTATGCTGAACACATTACTGTAGTCTTCTTGTAACAAACAAGTAAAATGCAAGCAGACATTGCTTTTAGCAACCCAGATAAACCCTCATGCACCTTCAACATGCCTAGTTTGTTTCATACCAGTCCTCAAATTTGCTATACAGGTTTTAAAACATAATTTATGTTTTTAGATGCAGTTATTAAAAATAAATCTGTGGTAATCTCCTCAGATTCCTTTTTTGTACACACTACTTTCTAAGGAGAGGGAGGAGGTAGTAGGTAGTGTCCTGAAGTAATCCCAGCATTAATAAAATGTTTTGAGGGCAAAGCCGCTGCTTTGGCTAAGTAGAAATGCTTTCTAATGCTGGGTGAGGCACGTTGTCTGGCAGCTTATGTAGTATTTTAATGTATTTACATATTTACTGATGAAGGAATAGTTGAAGGCATAGTTATAAAAACATTCACACACACAAACCAATATGGAAAAAAAAGACGAAAAAAAAAAAGCTTAAGTATACCACACTAACGCACCACATACACAGTATGGCATACTAGTAAAATATATTCCACAGTAGGGAAACTGGACCAGTGCAGGCCATTTATTTTTCATTTTCCCATTAATTTTAATTACGGAATTCAAATGTATTATACTTGCTTTAAAATTTTATGTCATGAATGCATGCTGAGAGCTTTGCAAAAGCACATTTCAAACAATTCAATTTCCAAGATCTGTGCCTAACGAGCTACAGAGGAACTGGGACCATATCCTACCCAGGTTTAAATTATTAATATATTTTTCATAATTCTCCATTATCCTTCTTGGAAAACAGCACATTTCAAGTATTTTCAAATGATGAGGTGTTTTTTTTGCCTTCCAGATTCTGTTTTTATTTCCAAGCTTTACTTTTTCTCTGTTTCAGCAGTGTCTTTTTGCTGCTGATATTGACTGAAGACTTTATTCACATATTTGTACATTGAAAGTGGGTTATGTCTCTGAAGCCAAGAACCATCTTGTTTTTCCTGTTCTTACTTCTACACATACATGCAAACAGGAGTAGAAAAAAGTCAGGAATGTGCATTTGACTACCCACACATGCATACCCTAACCATGAGCCAATATATGCAACCCACACCTGAGGATGCACCTACATGCTGATTCACACAACTTACACAAGCATGCTGGAAAGCTTCAATGCCTGCAAAGGCAAGCCTGCATGTTCCTGAGCACCCAGTTCTCTTACATTGGCTTTAATAGTATAAACAGAAAATGCAAATTCATACATACCCTTAATCACACAGATGAAGGGCCTCATTTGCATACCCTTCATAATTCAATTTAATTTTTTTTGTCAAGAGTTGTGAATGCTCCATGTTTGCTTTAATCAGAATGTTGACATTTACACTGAAGCCAATTTCTCTTTTTCTATTCCATGTTTTGTTTAACCGCGACAAGTGACAGCAGACTGGAGGAACAGACTTTTTAAATTGGCTCTTTGCCCGGAATGCATCATTTCTCTTGTAGTTGTTTCCCTGCCACCCACCCCCTCCCTGCTAGGCATTGCAAAAAGAAATGTGAAAACATACTCTGCGAACACAGGAGTGAGGTGTTAGTGCTTTTAGATAAAGATTTGTGTTGTATTTTAAAACTAGATTGCTGTACAGTTTCAAGCTATTAGCAGGAACCTATTATACCATCGCTTTGGGTCCTTGGAGAGATGTGCTTAGTGTATTTCAGTAATTCAAGGCAAATAGAAAACCTATATGTGAAAATATTTAATGGCAAAGGCACCAACTGCTCAAGGCTGCTGGAGCAAGGAGGCATGCTTTCTGTTAACTCTTTCCTTGGGTTTTTCAATGCAACAGCTCCTGCTGCTCTCCCCAAAACTCTCAACAGGGTTTCAGTCCTGTGTGGATGTAGGAGACTACTGATGATGAGCAAATTTACTCTGACTGCTGCTGTGGCCTGTCTGCATGTAGTTATCTGCTCACCTACCCATAGCGCTTTGGTCTGCTGTTAATATCTCTCAGCATTCAGACATTTCAAGGCCCATCCTGAAGGGAAAAAAACAAAATTTGCCTTTATCAGAAAAAAGAAAGGCAAAGAAATAAAATAATTTTAACACCCACCATGTCCCCCTGCCCCAATCCAATGTTAAATTCAAGTGTGAAGCCAAGTTCCCTGGTTCTGACTGCTAAGGGTTTAACTATTGCCCAACCTTTTAGGTTGTCTTTGGCATTGGGATAACATTCAAAACATATCCAGGGCCACTCAAAGGCTGTAGTACCAGGTCCTTTTCACCACATGACAACAGTCTTGATATCAGTGAGACAATTTCTAGAAGATAAACAGAATTTACCACAAATACTTTTGCTTCCTTTTTTTTTTTTTTTTTTTTTTAATTTTCCAGAATGAAAATGCAGCAACTAGCCAGCTTCGTGTAAGAAGTCCTTCTCAAGTAGAATTCGTGTCAGAGACCTTGCATGGATCTTGCAGAGGGCTTACACTGGACTGACTTGCACAAGCTGCTAAGTATGGAGGATTCCACATGACTGCTATAGTGGTGGTAAAAAGAAAGACTTTTTTGAAGACACAGAACTCAAATCAGTAAAATCCCTATTTCAAGGTGAGACCAGATCCTGCCAGGAACCATACCTAAAACCTCAGTCCGGAGGCACAGTTTCTGCCCACTGTCTGTTGTAGTGGGTCCCAATGCACCACGTACAAAACAGGAATACAGCACTTAGGGGACATTTGAGATGGTAGAGAGAAGGGGTAAGTTATAAGGTAGAATCTTCTCCATAATGTGACTAAACAATTGATGAAAGAGTTCTCAGTGCTGTGAACATCACTTCCCATTTATTGTGAGTATAAAAGGTATTGAACATACATAGCCCTCTGTATCACAATTGTCTGAGTGTCAGATGTATCTATTTTCGCTTGCTAAAATATATATATATGTATTTAGATTAAAAATATACATACAATTTTTAAAAAATCCGCTTATTGAATTTTTCTGTAACAACCTTTACATATGAAAAGATAATGTACCTGACAGATTATGACAGATCTAGTAGGAAAAAACAGGCTATGGAAAAACATGCAGTGTGTTAATCAAAGGAAACACCTAAAACTGACAAAATAATGAGAGCTAAAGCAACAAAATAAATATGAACCAAAACTAACAACAGCGAGGCAACAAGGGACCAAAGTGCTCTTGCTTACATTAGGTGTGAGTCAGGAGAACACATGACAATTATTCACTATCTATCTTTTATATTTATTTGCATTTGTAATATATCCATCTGTGAGCTATGTACAATAAACCCAATATTTGCTTCTAAGCCAGGATTTTGCATGTGCTGCAGCAGAACTGGGATAGTTTGAATAGCTTAGGAGTTGAACAAGAAAGAATTAAATACCTGATCACTCTGTTTGTCTACCTGTCTGCCTATCTGTCAGTCTAACTGTTTTAGAGCATTTTGTTCTAAAAAAAGAGTGATGTTTGATCTTGAAAAGAAATCTGAATTCAGGATAGAGACTAGGGCTCCAGAGTCATTATTTGGGGGAAAATGTGGCCTAGAAAGATGTTGGTGCATATGTTTATGTACTTAACACTCTTTTCCCTGGACCTGGTGCACAGGATCAAACTGTTAGTGAGGAGGAATTATACTGTATAACCAATGTAATTAACCAGCATCAGGCACCGAAAATGAATCATTCATAAGGTCTTTCAGACTAATAGCTTGAATTAATTTTTGGGGGGCAGAAAAACAGTAAATCACAACGTTTATAATCTGATCACACACTTTTCACAAAGGTGATGACAACATATAATAAAAAAGTGTTTCCAGATAAACAGAATCACAGAATCACGGACTGGTTGAGGTTGGAAGGGACCTCTGGAGGTCATCCGCTCCAATTCCACTACTCAAGCAGGGCCACCTACAGCAGGCTGCCTAGGACCATGTCTAGACACCTTTTGAACATCTCCAAGGATGGAGACCCCACAGCCTCCCTGGGCAACCTATGCCAATGCTCAGTATCCTTACAGTATATAAGTGTTTCCTGATGTTCAGAGGGAACCTCCTGTATTTCAGTTTTTGCACATTGCCACTTGTCCTGTTGCTGGGCACCAATGGGTCTGTCCTCTTTGCACTTTCCATTCAGATATTTATATACATTCATAAAATGTCCCCTGAGCCTTCTGTTCTTGAGGCTAAACAGTCCCAACTCTCTCAGTCTTTCCTTATACGAGAGATGCTCCAGTCCCTTGATCATCCTTGTGTCCCTTTGTTGAACCCTCTCCAGTACGCCCATGACTCTCTTGCACTGAGGAGCCCAGAAGTGGAAACAATACTCCCGGTGTGACCTCACCAGTGCTGAACAGAGGGGAAGCATCTCCTCCCTTGACCTGCTGGAAATATTTTGTCTAATGCAGTCTAGGATAGCATTAGCCTTCTCAGCAGCAGATGTATATTGCTGGCTTATGCTTAACTTGGTGTTCACAATGACCCCTGGGTCCTTTTCTGCCAAGTTGCCTTCCAGTTGGGTTTCCCCAGCATATATTGATGCATGAGGTTGTTCCTTCCCAGGTGCAGGACTTTGCACTTCTCTTTTGGAAGTTCATGAGGCTCCTGTCAGCCCATTTCTTCAGCCTATCACATTCCTTCTGGATGGCAGCATGACTCTCTGGTGTATTAGCCACTCCTTCCAGTCTTGTGTCATCAGCAAACTTGCTGAAGGTACACTCTGCCCCATCATCCACACAGCTTTGAACTGTTCTATCACAAGAGGGAAAGAAACCTGTACACTGGGTCCCATGAGTGAATGCTCATTGTAAAATCCTGTGAACACAGTAAAGATCTTTCTTTTTCCCTCCATATGAATGCCATAAATATTAGGCTGCAGATCATGTCCATGAGCTCTTTGGCCCAGTGGATAATTTTATACATAATACAAAATTGAACAGATTGAACAGGAGGGATGGATCCAGGATTAGAATAATTCTAGGGTTACAATGATAAATCAAAAAGGTGTAAATATTATTTTATTTGGTAAACAGAGAGGCAGGCACACAATTACTTGCCATTCTCAGCAGAGCAATGGGAAGCAGATAAACTGTTCCTCCCAGATTAGAAATAGGTGCATACCATTCCTTTATCAGGCTTTATTCACAAGCATATAGCTGGTCATGTGCCAGGAAAGAGAAGTTTACATCTGTTGAAGCGAAAGGGAAGCTGAATACTTCTGCACTTCAGGTAACACCTGGAACTGCTGAGACCCTCAAAGGACTCACCCTTTTGTCCCTCTCTTTTATTGCAAGTGTTCAGCTTATTTCAAGTAATTAATTACTAGAAAGTTGCCCATTAGATAAATACATAAATTAATACTGGGAAATATCTCTTTCTCCTTAGATATTTAGTGTTGCAGCTGCCACGAACAGCAATACTGCATATGAGAAAATGGAGAAGATATGACATTTGGATTTTTCTCATTTGTTATCATTAATTCAGTATGGATTTTCATAAGAGACACTAGCAGTTTACCGCAATTCCTTATGCAAGCAGGTGCTGACATGTCCATGGGATACAGCATGTATTCACTCACAAACATGCAAACACACATGTAGTTTATTAGATGCCCAAAATTCCACATGGGAAAATACTTTTCCTGGAAACTTGACTGGCAGATACAAAATTTCTGCAAAACAAAAAAATGCTTCTGTTGTCTGTTTTTACCCCATGCATGTATTTAAGGACGAGGGTTAAAAAACGATCACGGTAAAAGAGATGTGACTCTTGAATCTCTCATTTGGAGAATAGACAACTTATGCTGATAGAAGCTTTCCAAAAGGAGTGCAACAGCAGCTTCCAGTAAATGAGAAAGCTTTGGTTTCATACGCACACACAAGTAACTGCAGAGAATGGGCAGTTTAGTAACATCCCGTCCCTTTAAATAAGCTTCTGTAACTGACGACATATATATCCTTAGCCTGTCATGACCATGCTATAAAACATACGAGCTTAATCCTATTTCACTGAAATTTTGACTAAAATATTGTACCTAAAAATTGGAGCATACTAAGAACATGCACAGCATGTTATAGCAGCTCAACTAATGGAGATAATTTGTGAAGTTGTCATACCTTAACATGTTTGATTGGTGCTCATCTTCAGAGATCAGAAATTGTCTTTAACCATGAGTTTTGCAAAGCATGTAAGGCTGCAATGGTTTATTCCAATGTAAAAGAGCAATGAGTTCCACACACAGGAGACTGCATGAAATACCAAGTCTTGGTGATGTTATTTTCTAGCCTTTCAAAGCTGCACAGACCTTCACATTTACTTGTGACCTAAAAATTAGCCCAAATGTTGTCATTTTTCAACCTGTTCCCACCATTGCCTGGGGTTATCTCTAGAATCTCAAGGTCCTATTCCTCCTGGACCTGCAATTTGTGTCATCAATGACATCTGTGCAAAAAGGAATCCATGAACCTCTTAGTGAACAACTCAGTACGGTCACCAAGACATTTCAACTTAATTGTCTGATATCATTTTCTCACTGGCATCATAGGAAAAGGTAAGCGGGGAGATGTAGCCAAAGCCATAGAGAGACTGATATCCTCTTCTTCTGTCTTTATAAAGTGCAAGCTGTCGTCTTTCAGGATTTCTCAAACTTCCCCTTCTTCTAGATCTTGCCAGCCTTAAAAACCAAAAGGAGCAGCTAAAGAGATTCAGGTGGACAGATCGGTTCCTGGAGCCAATGAAACCCACAGAAGAGCAGAGACCCCTCAAGAGGCGGCAGATCTCACGAGCAAGGCTGATGCACTGGGGTTTTGCCAGGAGCAACCATGGGAGATTTAAACAGCCCTAGGGAGTGCCAGCAACCAGAAGTACTGTGAACAAGGCATGTAAATGGCTTGGCATGGCAGTTTGTGCAGCAGTTCATGCAGGAAGGGCCCTGCAACTTACTTGTAGATCCTCAACCCAGGTGAGTGCTCAAGATCTCTGTCAAAATGGTTGGCACTTGCCTCAGAGCTAAAACCAGAGTTCCTACAGAGGAAGCCCCTGACACGTTTGATGCTTCCACCCAGATGGAACTCATAAAAAAAGGAAACCTCAGTACAGGCGGCAGGTTGCAATGGGTGGAGTGTCCAGACCCTCCTCCTAGAGAAAAGGTGAGTTCCTCCCTAAGGTGTGCACAGGCTGATGATGTGTTGCATCAAGTGGTCAAGTCGCAGGAAACAGCTAAAATTCTGGGCAGTATTAGAGAAGCTGAGGAGGAGAGAGACAGGTGGTTTCAGAATCATGATACTGTAGCAGACACCATGGAGAATGAGGAACCTTGGACACTGGTGACCCACAAAAGCAGGAATCCGCTTCAGTCTCCACCCTCCAGCGCCACAAACAAACCCATCTGTCACAGAATCACAGAATCATTATGGTTGGAAGAGACCTCAAAGATCATCAAGTCCAACCGTATACCTGATGCCACCCTGTCCACTAAACCATATCTTGAAGTGCCACATCTAAACGTTTTTTGAACATTTCCAGGGATGATGACCCCACCACCTCCCTGGGGAGTCTATTCCAATGCCTAACAACTCTAACAGTGAAGAAGTTCTTTCTAATGTCAAACCTGAACCTCCCCTGGCGCAACTTGAGACCATTTCCTCTCGTCCTATTGCTAATTACCGGGGAGAAGAGCCCAATCCCCACCTCACTACAACCTCCTTTCAGGTCATTGTAGAGGGCGATCAGGTCTCCCTTCAGCCTCCTCTTCTCCAGACTAAGAAGAGAAGAGGTAAGGGAATGTTTGGCACCAGGCTGACCAACTTTTTGAGCTGGGCTTTAAACTGAAGGACTCAGGGGCATGGGGTCCAAAGTGGCAATGCTCATGTCATTGCATCCAACTGGGGAATAAGCCAGGCCAACCAGAACAGTGACAGATGTTCCTTAGTTGCCTCCCAAGACGAGAAACAGAAGGCCAACCACCTCAAGGGTGTGCATGGCTGTGGTGGATCCTATTGCAGTCCTGCTGGCAAGCCTCCATGCTTGATTACCTCTCTGAAATGCCTGTACATCAACGTACGCAGCATGGGGAGTAAACAGGAAGAATTAGAGATCTGTATGTGGTCACAGAGCCATGATCTCACTGCAATTACAGAGACGTGGTGGGATAGCTTGCATGACTGGAATGCTATAACGGATGGATGCGTACTTTTCAGAAGGACAGGTCAGCAAAACAAGGTGGTGGAATTGCTCTGTGTGGAGGAGAGCAAGAGGAATGTATCAAGTTCTGCCTAGGGGCAGACGAATAACGGGCTGAAGGCTTATGGGTCATAATTAAGAGGCAAGTTAATATGAGTAACACTGTTATGTGTGTTTACTACAGACCACCTGATCAGGACGAAGAAGTTGATGAGGCTTTCTACAGACAGCTGAAAGTAGACTTACGATCACAGACCCTGATTCTCATGGGGGACTTCAACCACCCTGATATATGCTTGAAAGACAACACAGCCAGGCATACACAGTCCAAGAGCTTCCTGCAGAGCACTGATGATAATTAAGAGTTCAGAATCCTGCTGGGAGGAAGCAGGGCAATAAGAAGGATTACTACCCTAGACTTCAGAAGTTCTAACTTTGGTGTCTTCAGAGACCTGCTTGGAGGCAACCCAAGGGTTAGGCCTTTGGATGGTAGGGGGATCCACAGGAGCTGGTTAATATTCAAGCACTTTTTCCTCCAAGCTCAGGATCAATGCATTAATATGAGCAAGAAATCAAGCAACGGGGGCAGGAGACCTGCATGGATGAGCAACAAACTTCCGGCAAAACTCAAACGAGAGAAGGAATTTTATGGAATCTGGAAAAATGACAGATGACTTGCAAGGAATATAGAAATGTCAGAATATGCACAGATGAGATGAGGAAGGTTAAGGTTCACTTGGAATCAAATCTGGCAAGGGATGTCAAAGACAAAAAGAAGGGCTTCAAATACAACAGCAGCAAAACGAAGGCTAGGGAAAATGTAGGCCTGTGGTTGAACAAGGTGGGTGCCTTGGTGATGGAGGATACAGAGAAAGTGGAGTTACTGAATGCCTTCTTTGCTTTAGTTTCTACAGCTAAGACAGGTCCTCAGGAATCCCAGACCCTGGAAGTTAGAGAGGAAGCCTGGAGAAAGGAAGAGTTTTCCTTGGTTGAGGAGGATGAGGTTAGAGATCATTTAAGCAAACTGGACAACCACAAATCCATGGGCCCTGACAGGATGCATCCATGAGTGCTAAGGGAGCTGGCAGATGTTATTGCTGAGCCACTCTCCATCATCTTTGAAAGGTCATGCAGACAAGGAGAGGTGCCTGAGGACTGGAGGAAAGCCAATGTCCTTCCAGTCTTCAAAAAGGGCAAGAAGGAGGACCCAGGAAACAGCAGGCCAGGCAGCCTCACCTCCATCCTGGGAAAAGTGATGGAACAGTTCCTTCTGGTTATCATTGCTAAGCAGCTGGAGGAAAAGAAGGTTATGAGGAGTAGTCAACATGGCTTCACTAAGGGGAAGTCATGTTTGACCAACCTGATAATGTTCTATGATGGCATGACTGGCTGGATAGAAGAGGGGAGAGCAGTGGATGTTGTCCACCTTGACTTCAGCAAGACTTTTGACACTGTCTCCCATTACATCCTCATAGTTGAGCTCAGGAAGTGTAGGCTGGACCTACACTGGAGCGAACAGTGATGTGGATTTAGAACTGGCAGAATGGCAGAACTTGGAGGGTTCTGATCAGCAACACAGAGTCTGGTTGGAGGTCTGTAGCTGGTGGTTCCCCAGGGGTCAGTTCTGGGTCTGATCTTGTTTAACATATTCATCAATGACCTGGATGAAGGGACGGAGTGTACTCTCAGCAAGTTTGCTGATAATGCAAAGCTGGCAAGAGTGGTTCATCCACCAGAAGGCTGTGCTGCTATTCAGCAAGATGTGGACAGGCTGAAGAGATGGGTGGAGAGGAACCTGATGAAGTTCCACAAGGGCAGGTCTAGTGTTCTGCGCCTCAGGAGGAATAACTCCATACACCAGTACAGGCTGGGCGTTGACATGGTGGAAAGCAGTTCAACAGAGAAGGACCTGTCCTGGGGGACAAGAAGTTGTCCATGAGCCAGCAATGTACCCTCATGGCCAAGAAGGCCAATGGTATCTTGGGGTGCATGAGGAAGACTGTGGTCAGCAGGTCGAGGGAGGTTCTCCTCCCCCTCTGTTCTGCCCTGGTGAGGCCACATCTGGAGTATTGTGTCCAGTTCTGGGCTCTGCAGTTCAAGAAAGACAAGGAACTACTGGAGAGAGTCCAGTGGAGGGCAACGGAGATGATGAGGGGACTGGAGCATCTCCTTGATGAGGAAAGGTTGAGGGAACTGATCTGTTCAGCCTGGAGAAGAGAACAATGAGAGGAGATTTGGTCAATACTTATAAATACCTTAAGGGTGGATGTCAAGAGGATGGGACCAGACTGTTTTCAGTGATGCCCAACGACAGGTCAAGGGGCAATGGGCACAAACTGAAACACAGGAAGTTCCATCTGAATATGAGGAAAAATTTCCTTACTTTGAGGGTGGCAGAGCAGTGGAACAGGATACCCAGAGATGTTGTGGAGTCTCCTTCTCTGGAGATATTCAAAACCCTCCTGGATGCACACCTGTGCAACCTGCTCTGGGTGACGCTGCTTTGGCAGGGGGGTTGGACTACATGATCTCCCAAGGTCCCTTCCAACCTTGACGATTCTGTGATTTTGTGATTCTGTCTATTTGCTGTCATTTTTCTTGTGTCTTGATCCACTCATGTTAAGCCTCTGTAGTGCTCTTTTGTTAGAAATGTAAGTTGAAAAGAGAGTAAGAGAAGCTTGTCCATGAAATCCAAGAGAAAAAGTTATAAATAACTTTTTATTATCTTAAGTTCTGTGTGTGGGTTTGATTCTTCAACCTTGACCTTGGTTTAAATAAAAATAAAATTAAAAAGAATCAGTTCTTTCTTTACAGCAGAGACTTATTATGTACCATCTATAATGCTTATACAGTTCATGAAAGTAAATTTGAAAGGGAGCGAAGGAGACTTTAACAATGCGAAGCAGCTGAACAAATATGTAACAATTCCTTGAATGAATGATTGGATGATACCTAATAGCAGGGAGTTTGCAGTAGTACAAGATTATCCTCTGATAATTCTTCAGTTCTGACTGCGGCTGCCTGATAATCCCTGAAGCTTCTAATCTGCAGGATCTGAATCCATAAAGAATGACAAAAAAACTTTACAATCAATTATAGTTACTGCCACAGAGCCATTAGTGAGCAGGTGAAACAAGTATGACCTTTTTAACTTCAAAGTCATGACAGAAGGAAAAAATATATATCCAAACTCTCAATCCTATTGGAATTTAAAATAAAATTGTGACAGTTTTTAATCTAAAGTTTATTGCTTTTCAAATTCAGAAGACAGTTTTCTTTCTTTTTCCTGGGCTTTAATTTTTTCTTTTTGTCAGACAATCATATTACTCCAAGCCTGCCACTAGAATCTGTTCATTTAATTGAAGGATGGAGGAATGAATTCCAGTAAGATTCTGGGTGGTAGGGGCAGAGACTTTCTTTGCCCCATGTTTCCAAACCCTATCTAAAGTAATTTGGCTCAGTCATTTTTCCCAAACTCAAACTTAATCTTGCAAATCTTTCCTTGAGCTGATTGTTTTTCATAATATTCCTTCATTTATCATACTTGCTTTCTTCTCCGTGAAATGAATGACTTTTGTTTTCTTGTTTTTACTTTAATGATCTCTTTGACCGCATCAAGGTAACATGCTCGTCATGAGTCTCTGACACTGCAGGCTATGCATGAATAAAAATAATTGTTATGTGCAAGGAAATTTTACTAAGTGACAAGGAAAGCCACTGTGAATGACTGAATGTTAAGTAAAGGCATTAAAGGCACTGGGGACTGTATTGTGGGAAACAGCTGTGAAAAGTCAGGTGAAAATATCCGTTCAGATTGGATCACATCAAGTGGCTTCTGATAAAAACATAAGGACAAGAGTGAGAGAGGCAGACTCAGGTGAAAATATGATGAACAGACTGGTCACAAATCCTTTGTGGTTTTAATGGACTCTGGCTTTTGGTGACTTACAAGAAAGTGGATGTTATCTCAGGTTATAAATCTGAGTTATGAAGTTGAATGTAATTATCTTGTATTTTATAGGAGGTAGTATTTTCCATTTTGATTCTGTAGCAGTGAAAATAGTGGGAAGGATGTCCTCTGTAGTAGGCTTTGGAAAACAAATCTGGAGTGAGTGGACTGAATTACCCCTGCAGTTACTGCTCTCTCACTCACTTTTCCACTTACATAGGACAAGCCTTGTAAAGCATTGGAGGTGCTAGCAAGGTAATAAGGATTCTTGGTTTGGGGCTTGACAGTGGGAATTGAAGCTTCAGAATTCAAGATTTTAGGTAGAATCACAATCTGTGCCTGTCTCAGAATAAAGGCCACACAACTATATGGTAAATTTAGCTTAGTTGGTTAGTATTTTATCTTGTTATCTACCTTTGTTACACATTTATCTACAAATGTCTCAATATCAGTTTAAATAACATATAGAGTTGAACAGAAATACCAGTTGCACGTGTAGAATTGGATCATACTAGGCTAGACCCAAGACATTAAAATCATTGGGAGACAGGTGTTTATGTAATGGCAATAACTGGACCTAGATGACTTACTTGAAGTCAAACAAGAAACCTATAGCAAGCAAAGGAAAATCCTCCATTTTGAGGCCTTAGATGAACATCCCAAGAACCTTGACTCTACAATGTGCAGCTATATCTAAACACAGCAGTCCAGTATCTGGATTAGAAACCCTTCACTGTGGGACATTTCATTTTAGCTGTTACCTATCAAAATGGAAAGTTTCCACTTTTTTCTCACCCTTATTGTGGGAACTGAGAGTCTCATAAACTAACATTCACTAGCACAGTTTGGTTGTACCAATACCGCATTCACTTCACTGTTAAAAAGGACTCTGGTTTACTATACCTTGACAGAGATGCACACCAGAAAGATGATGGACCCCCACAACATCCTTCTTCCCCCACAACATCCTTCTCTCTAAATTGGAGAGGTATGGATTTGATGGATGGACTGTTTGATGGATAAGGAATTGGTTGGATGGTCTCATCCAGAGGGTGGTGGTCAATGGCTCAATGTCCAGATGGACGATGGTGACGAGCGGTGTCCCTCAGGGGTCTGTGCTGGGACCAGTACTGTTTAATATCTTCATCAATGACACAGACAGTGGAATCTTGTGCACCCTCAGCAAATTTGCAGATGATACCAAGCTGAGTGGTGTGGCTGACACGCCTGAGGGACGGGATGCCATCCAGAGGGACTTGGACAAGCTTGAGAGGTGGGCCCATGAGAACCTCATGAGGTTTAACAAGGCCAAGTGCAAGGTCCTGCACCTGGGTCGGGGCAACGCCCGACATCAGAACAGGCTGGGGGATGATGTGATTGAGAGCAGCCCTGCGGAGAAGGACTTGGGGGTGCTGGTGGATAACAAGCTAGACATGAGTCAACAATGTGCAGTCGCAGCTCAGAAGGCCAACCCATCCTGGGCTACATCAAGAGAAGCATGGCCAGCAGGTTAAGGGAGGTAATTCTGCCCCTCTACTCTGCTCTGGTGAGACCCCACCTGGAGTATTGCATCCAGCTCTGGAGCCCTCAGCACAGGAAAGACATGGACCTGTTGGAGAAGGTCCAGAGAAGGGCAACGAAAATGATGCCAGGGCTGGAGCACCTCTCCTATGAAGAGAGTTGGGGTTGTTCAGCCTGAAGAAGAGGAGGCTTCTAGGTGACCTCATTGCGGCCTTCCAATACTTGAAGGGGACCTATGAGAGAGATGGGGACGGACTTTTTAGCAGAGTCTGCTGTGACAAGACAAGGGGTAATGGTCTTAAACTAAAAAAGGGTAGATTTAGACTTGACATAAGGAAGAAATTTTTTACAATGAGGGTGGTGAAGCACTGGAACAGGTTGCCCAGAGAGGTGGTGGAAGCCCCATCCCTGGAGGCATTCAAGGTCAGGCTGGATGGGGCTCTGAGCAACCTTATCTAGTTGGAGATGTCCCTGCTCACCGCAGGGGGGTTGGACTAGATGACCTTTAAGGGTTGCTTCCAGCCCAAATGATTCTATGATTCTATGATTTTGTCCAACACACATCATTACCTTGTTTTGTATTGTGACAGCAAACGAACAAGAAACTGAGCTGCAGGAAAAAGGACAAAGAACAAAAGCTAACCTCTGGCCACCTCCTTGACAAGATGAGATAATCATGCTGTCCACAAGAAAAGCCCTTCAAAGGAACCATAAGTTAAGTGCATTTCCTCCTTGAAGTCACCTTGGCATACTGAAATACTTAACTTTAAGAAGAACAAGACATCAGAGGACACTCATTAGAAAATGTAACTCTTGATGGCTGATTTAAGTGACAAAGTAAAATCAAGTGTTTGAAGCAGAGGTCTTGTCAACATAATGTTTTTCACAGCTGCCATAAAGCTGTAGACTATATTTTCTGGTAGCTGTAGAAACTTTTTTGCCAACAGCTGCAAATTCAGTTGACCAAATTCATTGTGGAACTACTTCTATTTAGGAAAATACCCTATCCTTCAGTTCAACAGGATCAGCACCCATTTGCAGGTTTACTGTACAAAATTATATGCACTAGGTAAAGGATAAAAATCTGTCAGTGAATTAGAGCTGTATTTTGATGACAGCATGCTCCATGGGATGTGGACTTCTCAAATAGGGGAGTTCTTCTTTCCAGCTTGCTGATACTTGTGACATTTAAAAATCTATTCAATTCAGTAGGGATAAAAGGGTTCCTTCTTTTAGTAAAAAATTGTAATAAATCAAAAGTTTATAGGGCATAACATGTTATTGTACAATAACTTTGTTTGGCACGTCTTTTAAGGTAATAATTTTAGTTCCATCTGTAGATCTTGAAAAGAAAATCAGTTTTATATGAGATTTTCCCTTGTAATTGCCATGCAACTACGAGAATAGATGTGTCACCTTACAGAAACGCTTCTATCTCCCTGCTGATGCTGGAGGGTTTCTAGACTATTATCTAGAAAGCTAATACAGATGGACAAACCTTCAGTGAGTAAATGAATTTCATGTACCTATAATGAAACATTTTTCCTTTTGTGTTCTGTTTAATTTCATTGAATGTACTTTGGGTTAGGTCATTGATGCCTTGCAGACTGTGAATTTATCAAAGTTGCCATGTTAGAAGCAGATACTGAAGTGACCCACTTACAGAAACTGAAATTCACACATATTTTGTCTGTCCGCACTAAAGAAGCATGTTGGTAGCACATTCCAGAAGCAAGTGATACTCCCACCCATTGCTGTTTGTAGAGGATCTCATCCTTGATTTCTCTGAGCTAGATCACAATCCACTGACTTTGAAACAGAGATGCCCACTGATGGCAAAAGGCCCTAGATCGAATTCCAGTGGCAGCATGTGGTGGTGCGTTTCCCCTCCACCCGTTTCTGGGCCTTGCTGTGATTTCAGAAATCCATGCCTCAGCCTTTGTGTAAAGAGTTGTGTGGTTAAGCGCTCCTTGATTATACCAGAAACTCTCTCACAGCTAACGATGGAAAAATACTGATTGTAGCATCAACACCTGTCACCTGGCCAAGGATGGGAACTCTACAAAACAGGCCTTGGTACTCTCTTATCTGAATAGAAACTTGACAAAACAGGCATGGGAAGCCTGAGAATAGTAGGCATTGGTACATCCCTTATCTGAATCGTAGCTTGAGTAGAACACGTTACCAGTACTACTGAAATTTTTGGAATTCCAGTAATCACCGACTTGAATTGTGGCCAGAACGGAAATTTACTGATGACTAAAGTCAATTATCTTGAGAACCTATAAACAGCAGTCCTGAAGTGAGACCCTTTGAGCTCTCCCGGACTGCAGTGAGCCGCAACCAGCACCTCTCTCTGAGTGGGATGCCTCTCAGAGCTCGCAAACCTGAGAGTTTGCAAAGTTCAGAGGATCATTGCTAAAATCAGACAACGAAGCCTAGGCTGAAAATCACTCCTCAAGACTCAACCCTTGCCCGTTGAAAGATGCCAAAGCATTTGAAGTGAGTATTTCACTGAACTTGGGGGAAATTTTTCTAATAGGTATACCTACATTTATACACTTAGACATTTATACACTTATTTCTTTATACATATATTTCCTTATACATTTATTGCTTTATATACATATATCTTTATACATTTATTTATTTACTTACATATCTTTATACATATACTCCTTTATACGTATATCTCTATAGATACATACTTCTTTTAGTGTTTGTGTGTATGCATGTGTGAATCGATTCAAATACCCCATAACGATCTAACAATCATAAGATCATAGTACTTTATAGAAGTTAAATTAGTCAATGATCAAGTGCTGTTAGACAAAAAGTGCTGCTAAATCTTATTGCTAACTACCTCACTTCTAATATCTATTAGACATTAACCATTGACCAAGTCCGGAACTAGGGGTAGATCCAGCTGCACCTAGACTCGTCTCCAAGAAGGAGTTTAGAAAGCAAGGAAGCCTACTCAGAACGTTGTGACTCAGTAGGAGGATCTCCCTTACCCCTTCCCCTTTTACCCCTGGTGTCTGTTTAAAACACTCAAGCCTGATTTTAACCTTTTTTCTTTTCTTCTTTCTTGTGCATCTTTCTTTCATGTACTAAGTAATAAAGGGAACCTTGCCATCGAACTTTGTTAAATCACCTTTCTATTAATTCATATTAAAACCATTTCTGCTAGTCCCTTTGACAGTAATCCTTTGAGCTACCTTAAAACCACTCATTCACAACACAGTATATCCCTTCAGCCAGAGGACTGCTCTGAATCTTCTTTACTGTTCCATCAGTTTTACCTGGCTCTTTCCATTTAGGGACCTCTCAGACAGTAAACATCCTATGCCAAGCTCTGCACTCATGAAACTAACACGGAATTGTAAATAAAACAAGTGCAGGAAATTAAACTGACCTTTTTACTTTTACTATGTGTAAGTGAAAAAACAACATTCGCAATGAAATTCACAGCTGATGTTCACATTAGTAAAGAAGTGAAAGAAAAATTATTTTTAAAAAATTTATTTAATGACTTTTTAAATTGTAACAGTAACATCATGAAATCAGTTTTCATTGCAGATTAATTAGGCTCAGAAAATTGCCATCCATCATTCTGAGAATACTTTAACATGTTGAACTCCAAAGGTTAAAGTTGCTTTTAAAAATAACATAGAAGTTTGGAAAAACTAAAGATTGTCTAAATATAGGAGAGATTAAAAAAAAAAAAAAAAAAGAAGGAATGTAGAAGGAAATTTAAAAAATACCTGCAACTAAATTAATTTCATAAATCCTAAATCAAAGAAAGATACAGAAATACTTACAGGAAGCAAAACAAAACAAAACAAAACAACCCCCACCCAACCTGCTCAAAACCAACCAACCAAAACCTCTTCCTAAATAATGATTAAAATCCTGTGTTTAAACGACGACTAGCACAGACACACAAAGAACTAGATTCAACTTGTCGGCTAAACTGGAGAAGAGAAAAGTCAAAAAAACCCTTCTACACCTGAACAGGAAAGTCTGAAACACTGTGCTGAAAATTTTTTCTCAAGTTCTTATTGCTTTGAAATAAAAAGCAATAAATCCCAGGATTAAAAAAGAAGATGAGAACACTAGTGCCATTAAAATTTACAAACTCAAATAAAGGATTTCTTCATCCTTCTAAATATCCTACAATAAACTCATAAAAACCTAGTTTCTTAAACAAGAGGAAAGTGCTTTCATTTATCATACTCACTATGTAAAAGTCACTGTTTCAGAAGCTACACTCTGTTTCTGATAAGGTTATACTATTACTTTCCAGTTCAAGTCTTACCTGAGGCCTAAAGTAATGTATATTACACATATAATAGAGCCAAGGAATGAGCAAATTGGCTCAGTGAATGCCTGAATGAACTAGCTCAGGCCTTTAGACAAACTTTTAGACACGTGGGCTGTCGTTGCTCGTTCTCCTTACTGAAACTTTTACACTTCCAAGTTCCAGAAAGTAGAAAATATTCAAAGATATTCTCCCAGCTCGAAAACTTGATCATCTATATTTACTGCTCTATCATGACTTTTCCATGTAAGCATCTTTGTAAGAAAAAATTCCAAAGGACTCTTTAACTCAGTAAAAGACTAGAAGATTAACCAAATATGAAAGGTAGAGTCAGGAGAAATCAAATAAAAAATAAACATACATTTTTAACAAAGAAGGAAAGAGTTCTTATTCACCACTGTTTGGGCCTCAGATCATTACCAAATGCCTTTCTGGAAAAGATGCTCTAATCAAAGGAAAGTTATCAGGCTCAACATTAGAGTCAAAGGTGAAATTCTCTGGCTAATGCTACACAAAAGGTTAAGCTAGACTGCGATAATTATTTTTTGTTGCAGATGCTGAATGGACCAAGTAAGAGAGATGTTATGCTGGATACACCATCCTGATAAAGCAGAACTTGTCAGGAGTATAAGAGTTGCAGCCTTGGCTGCAGTGAGGGAAGCAGTAACAGTAGCATTGAGGGAAGCAAGGAAGGTAATAGCAATGTAAAGATTCTCTGTGTCAGGAGAGTAGGTTTTGGCTTGTTTGGGGAATTGGTACATGCAAAGACTAGGAGGTTGCTCTGAAAGACAAAATCTTCAAGGCCAGCCTCCTTAGAGCACTGGAACTCTTGATCTGCACAAAAGAGGCAGGCATGGCCAGAGGCCAGCTCAATGTGGAACTATGAGTAATAATATAGAAACATTGTCCAGGCATTCAAGGACTGAATTAAGAATGCCATATCCCAGCTGGAGTTAAAACTGGTGAGGGATGTCGAGACCAACACTATCAGTCAGAGAAAGGAGTACTGTCAGCAAGAGGAAGACCAAGGAAAATGTGGTTTTGCTGCTGAATAGGACAGGAGTCCTTGCGCTGAAGACTACAGAAAAAGCTTAGGTACTCAATGTTTGCCTCAGTTCAAAACTTGTCTAAAAGAGAAGCTGAGCAACTTGATCTAGCTCTGCAGCTCTTTCTGTGACCAGTAGATAGTTGGATCTTCAAAGTTTTCTTCAAGCCTAATTTCTTGTATGATTCTGTGGGTTCTTTTGACCTTAAAATTCTTGAATCTACATATCTTTCTGATGGGATAGTGAGGACTTTAGAGCATGTTATACTGTTTTTATGCAACGAGTTTGCATGTAAACGTCAAAATTTTCTGTTCTCATTGTTAATGGACAAAACAGACGTATATATTCACTACACTTTAGGAAAATAAGTCTTTAGAAGTGCCTGTATCCATGAACTATCTAGGATAGGTAATGTTACTTTTTTACTACTGTAAAGAATCTTGGTTAAGTAGGAATTTCAGTTATGAGCTTAGGGTTAGTTGGGATAAATCGGAGTAAGTCTGAAAGATGTACTAAATTAAAGGGGGGAAAACAGTTTCAGAATGAATGCTGGGCAACAAGTATTTGATTAAAAGAATGGAACTAGTACAATAAAAGATAAAATAAAATAAAATAAAATAATAAAATATAATAAATTAACTTCTGTCAATAATAGCTAGTTTTTCTATGGCATCTTTCATCCACACATTTCTAAGCTGAGATCCAAAAGGGTCTTTTCAATCTCTGTGATCTGAGCAGCTGTAATGAACTTTTGTTTGAATAACTTCTGAAATGGAATCCACAATCCTAAGTCAGGTGTTTGTACACCTAAGAACTGTCTTGAGAGACGTGCATCTCAGCATGATATTCACAAACAGACACCTGTTAAGTGACTTGCATCCTGTTTCTTCCTGTGATTTGCAAACTTTGCTCATTACACTTAGAAGATATCTTCCTTAATGCCAGACTGTATCTTAGAAGTCTCTATAGAAGTGGAAGAGGGCTCACTCGAAACTGGTTTTACGTAGCAGCTCAAATATTTGAGCATTTATGAAGAATAAAGCACAGACAGGTTACTCTTGAAAAGGTGCAAGACTACAGCTTTCCTGTTTCCAGACAGCATTCAACTTTTAAGCTATAGATAACTGTGATACACTTCCTTCCATTTCTTCCTCTTTCACCTGTATCAATATAATCCATAATTAATTAGGGGATGTGATAGCAGAAATTTAAAAATATTAAGTATATACAAATATAAAACATGAGTCTCTAGTCTGAGTGCCACAAAGAGGTCTGTGTTCTTCAAGGATTCCTTCTTACCTGGGCATTATAAGGTAAAATATATTTTTTTAAAGTTGTGACTAAAAAACTTAGCAAAAAGAAACTTCCTTCCGGCAATGAAGCTAGAATGATCCTTACTCTATTTTGTCTTTGTTTTCTTGCTTATCCTTTAGTTAATCTTGAATTATTTCATAAAGGGAAAAATATCAAAACGATGACAGTACGTGACTCTTCCTGTGTTCTTTTTTTGTTGTTGTTGTTCTTAGAAGTACTGACTACATCTCAGAGGAGAGTAGCAAAGGGATTCCTCTACCAAAGCTCTGTATTGCCCTCCCAAGAAAATTCACATGCTACACCTTGTTGACCCTATTGACTTCTTGGATTTGAGTGATCCTCTTACAGTTTGTAGAGATTTAGTCACTAGAGTCAGAGAAACCTGGAGAGTTACTCAACAAAATGAATGTGAGGTTCTGCTTTTCCAGGGATGTTTAAGGCTACTTTGTACAGACAAAAGTCTTTATTAAACTATCTACACTGAATCAAGGTCGTCTGACAGTTAACTCCGTACTTGTCCAGAGGGGAACAGGTCCTCTGTGAAAATTTCTCAGAAATGTAGAATATCTTAAAACCATTAGATATGTGCATTCAGGCAGCTGCATCAAACCTTCAGGCTGCAAGCTGGACCCCTATTAGAATACAGTGGTCATTTATTTATTTATTTTTCCAACGTATAACGATAATAATGGTAAGTATGGATGAGTATGGATCATATATTGTGTCACCATTTAAGGCTGGTCCGGCTCTTAAAACAGG